>NW_014569877.1:7392-10626 GCF_001313835.1 Polistes canadensis
CTTTAGTAAATAAAATAAATAAATGTTTTAAAAACACTAATATCAAACTGGTCTTTTATAATCTAACAAAAATAAACTCTATTTACACCAAATTAAAAGATAAGGTAAACAAATTTGACCAGTCGAACTTAGTGTATAAAATACCATGTGAATGTGAAAAGTGTTATATTGGACAAACGAAACAGAAACTTAAAAAAAGATTAGACCAGCATAAAAATGACTGCAAACCTATAAATGTAAATAAAACTAATACCACAGCGTTAGCTGCACATCATTTCATAACAGGACATAACTTTAAATTTGACGCGGTAACTATTTTAGATTTAGAAGAAAATTGGTATAAAAGAAATATCAGCGAAATGTTTCATATATCAAACAATAACACGGTAAATTTTAGAACGGACACGAATAATTTAAATCACATCTATAACGGAATTTTTATATTTAACGATAATAAATAGAACACTATAATAGAGGACACCTTACATTGAAGATATCTAGACTAATAAATACTAGTCTAGATTGAAACAGTTTTGTTGAGGGTTTCAAATTATAACGAGCGAATACTTAACGAAGTTTAGATGTTTTGTGTTTTGAATATTAATAAAAAGAAAAAAAAAAAAGAGGTTCGGAAGAGATAAGGAAAATACTAAACGGTGGACAAAAAGGAAATATTATAAGAAAACTAACAATAAGAGAAATAGAAAGACGGAAGGAAGAAGCAAATAGAAGAATAGAATAAGAAAAAGAAGACAACAAAAAGGTTAGAGAGAGAAATGGAAAGATTGGAGAAAAAAGGTAGGATGGTAAAATGATAGGAAAAATGGAAAGAATGAAAGTAAAAGTATTATAAAGGCCAAATTTTATAATAATACCAAGATATACAATAAAGAGGTTTAGTACTACTACTAATCTAAAGACTTTAAACAATAAATAAATTAGGAAAAAATTATTAAGTTTGAATTTTTTGAATATGATATAATTGTAAGTATTAAAGAACATAAAAATATCAAATTGTAATTCACACAAATAACAGTTATTATAAATCTTTTTCTCTTACGATATTTTTTATATTATTAGCACATATATTACATTCAACTAGACGTTGATATATTTCATTATGAAACAAGTATTTTTTATATTCAGAGATAAAAATATACAAATTTAATTTATAAATATAGATAGTTTTGTCAGTAATATCTTAAAACATTAAATTTATTCAATTTACATGTACATATTCATTTAACATATAAAACTTCACAAAGCATATAGTGTTTTCTTTATGATTTTACTCAAGAGAACATAAATTTAAGTACAAGTAATCAACATATACAAGAATTGATAGATTATACAATATAATGTTCTATTAAATTTATGTACAATAAAATATATGTGTAAAAATGTATTTTGGCATTTTACATGCATTCTTTTACTTTATTATTAAAACAGAGGTATATGATACTAAAGTGGAACTTTCATTATTTACATTTTTATAGAATTTAGTATATCTATATATATTATATATAATTATATGTTTATGAATATATAGCATCCAAGTTAAGAATTAATGTCCAAATTTTGTGCACTTTTTGTGAAACATAAAAATAAAACTGCCCAAAATTTATAGCAATACTTTTTATACTTCATTGTGCCTAACGTAAATTTTATGAGTCAAAAATAATCATATAAATGCAATTATACAAATTTATACTATCAATTTATAATATTTGTATAATCGATTATTTTTTAATTTGCTTTAAGATGGTATGCTTTTTATATTATGCACTACATATAATTTATTATACATACTTATGTACATTTAAGACACATAATTACTATAATTAAATTATAATTTTTACATTGCCATTTTACATGATTAATTAAATTTTTATAACTTTGATTTTTGATTTAAAATTTAATAAATACATTGAAAATAATATTTTTAATTGTAACATTAATATACATAAATTGAATAGCATTTCTAAATTTATTGTGATCAGATGCTTACTTTTGAACATTCAAATATCAATTTTTCTACCTCACTTATGTAATTTGATAATGCATAACATAAATACTGTAATGCATGGATAAAAAATGATATTACAGTTTTCAAATGTTTAACATTAAATAGTAATATTTCACAATTACATTTTTCAATTTAGTGTTTTCAGCAGAAATATAGTAAATAATAATGGAAAGAAATATGTCATAATGTTCATTAGATTGTCAATTTACTAAATGTTCGCTCTTATCTTCATATTATAAATAGTAGTTGAAAACATGGCACGTGTTTAAAATAGAAAGTACTAATAATAGGGCAATAACAAATATTAATATTCTCTGAAGTAATAGAAAATACAATATTTACGTATTATAAAATGCACGAAAATTATACTCTAATTATGTAATTTATAAAATTTACATCAGTTAGAGCCTTTACTTCATTATCATTCTTACAATCACATTAACCCAATTTCCTATGTATATACGTTATGATGTTTCTTAATAAAATGCATATACACATGCACCTCAACATTATAAATTTCTTTTATCGTGCCCACCTTCATTTCACAATATACATTCATTCTAAGCACCAGTTTTGTATAATCTGAAATATTTTGTAAAACCAGAATATCACTGAACTGTAACTTGTTCACTATTTTTTCTATTATATAATTATAGTTTATCATATATAATACATTTGGTAAATGTAAAAACTTTGAAACTCATTGCACCTAAATTGTTTGCAAAAATACCAGGTGCATTATCGATAAGGTTTGTTGTGAGTAAAAGTTGATTTTCTCTGTTAAAATAATTATAATTTGTCTAAATATGAAAAATCATTATTATAATTCATCATCGATATGTTTTATTTTATATTTGTGTTCATCATTCTTCCTACTTTTAAATTTAATAGTATAGTCTTCCTTATACTTTACATTACTTTTTTCTTTTAAGTTATATTTTGAATTAGATAATCTTGCATTTTGATGAAATTCTGTGAAAAATTTCGTTTTCTCTTCATCAGATGCCCATATGGGTTTTTTAAATTCTTCTAATAGATGATCTCTAGATATTACATTATTATTACTATTTTCTTTTGTGTTCTGTTTGTTGGTTAATTTATTATTATTATTATTATTATTATTATTATTATTATTATTATTATTATTATTATTATTATTATTATTGTTATTATTATTATTATTATTATTATTATTATTATTATTATTA
>NW_014569877.1:10641-28768 GCF_001313835.1 Polistes canadensis
TCATCATCATCATCATCATCATCATCATCATCATTATTATTATTATCATTATCTTTATCATTATTATTATTATTATTATTTTTATTATTATTATTATTAATTTTATCACCGATTCCATCCTGAATTTCTTGTAAAATTTTTTGAATCTCATCTTGTGATCCAGGATCTCTAGTGTATGACTTTATTATTTCTTTGGAAACCGGATATAAAAGATTACCATCGTTTAATGAAGTTTTCTTGTATAAAGCTTCTGCAGAATGTTTCTTATTTGGAACTTTCTTATCTATAGAATTTACATTTTTCTGTTTTATGTCTAAAGATACTAATTCTTTTTCTTCTATATCTTCAATTTTATTTTTCTTTATATTACTTCCGTTTTTGCTTCGTTTTAATACATTAGATTGAATGGACATTTTATCTGATTCAGTAATCATTTTATTTGCATTATTTTTAACTTCTATATAATTAGAAATATTAGATTCATCTTCATATTCTTGTAAATTATTTTGTTCAATATTTTTTTCAACTTTTTCTATCTCTGTCCACATAATATTTTCAAAATTTTCATATTTTTTATTGTAATCTTTGGCTGTATCTAACAATTTTATAAATAGATCCTTTAAACTAATTTCATTGTTACTTTCATTATTATCATTAGTTAAATCTTCCTTTTGTTTAAGAAATTCACGATCTTTATTTTCACTAAATTTATCTACATCTTTTTCTCTATTATTCATTAATATTTCTTGGTATATACTTTGCACGCTTTTACCAACATGATATAAAAGATCCAAATGTTGTTTAATGATTTTATCTTCGTCAAATAATTTTCGTAGTATATTTCGTAAAACAATACTATTATTAATTTGTTCTAAACAAAATGTTGAGATATTTTTAAACGGTTTTAAATTTGGTATTATGGATCTTATTTCTTTAAGTTTTGTTGAAATCTCTTTTGAATATAGGACTGTACGATCCAATTTCGTAAGTAAATTATAGTTAGTTATTGTTAGTTTATTAGAATTAAAAAAATGAGCCATCATTGATGGCTTTGGCGCAACTTCGCTTAATTCTTTTAAGAGCCATAGAATTTTTTCTTTCAAACTTGCTGCATTATAAACATTTGCATCGACACCTTGCTCTGCCATTATCAAGTTGTAATAACTTTTCAGTAGAAAAGTTCTAATGCGTAGTTCAGATTTTTGGTTGGATCCAAGGTTGTACAATTGATTTACAAAGAATTCTTTCAATTGTTGCCATTGTATCTCAGTAAACGGTAAAATAGTTAATTTTGAATTTCTTGTCATGTAAATAGATGGTACATCTGACTTAATTGTAATCCTTATCTCTCCTTCAAGTGAATCTTTAATAATTCGTGCAGATAAATGATTAAAATCAATAGTGTCCTGATGTTCATTCTCGATATTAAAATTTATATCTTCATGTAAATCATTTCTTTCAGTATTCTGTACTTAGAATAAAAAAGAAATTGTCTTTTAGTTTATTTAACATCATATAAAACTACAGTAATCCCTCAATTTATGTGGATTCACTATAATTCACTTGAGCTACGAAAGCAAAGATGTCACAACGATGCATTGCGTGAAAATATATATTCGGAGATACTCTAATATAATCTTTTTAGTAATTGCATAAACTTATCTGCAGTTTTGTAGTGGACATTGTAGTGCGATAAAAAATTTATAAGATTAATAAATAATGACATCAACAAGGGGTACTATTAATAATATGATTAAGAAAAGGAAAAAAAAACGGATAAACTTAGGATTTAAATTTAAAATTATCCAGACATTAATAAAAGATAAGAAAATTAATAATGTTATCTGATTGTATAATCTGAATAAATCCACAATTCGCACGATTAAACAAATGCTGACACTTTTCATAATTCTATTTATACACTGTTTTCGTGGAACTAATTACCCGCATAAATAGAGTGATTACTATACATGAAAGAAATCATTGTATAATACAAAAACGAACCTGTAATTTTTTATTCATATCAAGTAAAGATTTTAACGGGGCTTTTAGTTGCTCAAACAATGATAAGTCAGTAGGTGCTTTTAACTGAACTTCATCTTTTGAAAAATAGTTACCTATTGATTTAAATAAATATTTTTTTAATTATAAACAAATTTTGAATAATTTATATCTTTTTATAAATAAACTTTCTTACCAATGGTAACGACAAGTTCACCTCCACCTGCACTAATAGCTTTAATCAATTCAGTAGCTTCCACATTAAAAAGAAATACAACAGGTATTGTCACATCGTCTACTTCTTTTTCATCACCAGACATAGCAAATATTGGAGATGTTGCTGCACTAGTACCAGATACATTATCTAATACTATACCTGCTATAGCTCCAGCTTTTTGAATTCTTCGTGCCTGAATTTGTTTAACAATATATATATATATATATATATATATATAGAGATGATCACCTGATATGTTTTTTATCACTTATGCATTTATAACAAATTTACCTTCTCCATGAACATGCAATCACCACGTTTCATGATAACTATTTTATTTTTCAACTTTTCTGTATTAAGAAGATCTGTACAAGCTGCAAGAGGGTATGTGAACACAACTTTTCCAGTAACTTTATTAAAACTATGTAATTCAGGACCAAAATGTGCTGGTCCAGCCAATAATGTAACTTTTTGTGGCGGATAAGCTTTTGGTTTTATAAATGTAACTGCTTGTGGCTTAGTTTCTGTTTGTTGCGTCTGCATTATACTAAATTCAACCATTTCTTGCATAAATAATAAACCTTCTTCAGAGTCTTGTGGAGTTCTTGCCTTAAAAAATTAATATTTTTATTATGATATGAATATCATTTTAAATATTAAGTCATTAAGTATGAAATGTCCAATTTCGAACTGAAAGTAATCAGAGCAATCGGACGTTTTTATACTTAATGATCCTAAATCTAAAAAAATAAATTACATTAGAAATTGTATGCAATAATTGCACTCTTCCATCTGCTAATGTTAAAGCTGTTATGCCCATTTCACTCAATATTTTTAAATGTTCCAAATTATTAGCCTAAAATAAACATCTAAATTTATATATATTTATTTTGAAATAATAATACAATACAAAAATTCCATAATGTTACTTGAAATTGAGATGCACTTAATCTTCTTTTTATAGGACGTCTTGGACAAACATCTTCCACCATGTTTCTTAAGGGTTGCCTAACTGATGCTGGAAATAAGTGTAAACTATTGGGACATGTCCGATCAAATTCATCTACTTGAACAGAATCTCGTTCGAAGTCCTAAAGAAATTTAAAATATCTTTTATATTTAGTTCAAACAGATAAAAAATATTTAATGATTATTTAAAAGTTTTGTTGAAGACTCACGGAAGAAACATTTGTTCTTATTGAAGCTAATGTCAGTGGAAGTAAATGACCTTCAGTTGTAAAAATAAATTCATCCAAATCTAAGACTAAATCTGCTGGTTCCGCGAATAATAAATAAAGGTATTTAAATGTCTCAGATAACACGAAGCTGTCCATAGTATCGTCATGTTTATTAGTCCTAACATCCGATACAGCAGCGTAGCCACATGATACTCGAGCATATGTTTGAAGACTTTTGAGTACTTTACGTCCAACTCCCAAATAGTAATGATCACCTGTTGCACGATAGAGGAAATATGTTGATTCTAAAAATTCTGGTCTCAATGGATGATGTCCCCAATGGACCTAATTACATTCAGTGAAAAAGAAATCACATTACAATGTTTTAAATATTATCGTTGTACAAATATGTTGTAAAACCAGAAATACAGTAGAATCTGGTTATAATAATCACTCATAATGTTATTAATCGGTTTTTTTTATCATTATCAGTTAGTCCTAAAACAGTCTACATAAAATTAATTTTTAAAAATCTGTCTATTTTAATCAAACTATTGATATCAATTTTAATAATTAGACTTGAGAACGAATAATTAGAATTTATAATGACTTTGTACTAAATAGATCTTTTTTTTAAATTTTCTTTTAGATAAAATGTGATAGATCTTTCATCATTTATACGAAAGCATGAATAATATTTATAGAAAATATATAAACAGATATTCTCCTAAAGTGTATACACAATACTTGATAAATTTTTCAAATAAATTTTGTTTCATAGAGTTCTTTACAAGAAAAATAACATAAATACTTAATGTATTAAGTGTGCAGTTTGTGATAAATATACAATAAAATATACAGCGTGAGTCACGAAACGTGACGTTTCAAAATAATTCGTAAAATTATACATTGTATAAAAAATGTTTCTTGCATACTTAAACTAAATTAGGGAACAAATATAATGGTAAACAATACTTTGTTTTAAGGTCATTTTTTTTATAAGATATCAAGATCATCGTTTTTTTTTAAATGGAATGTTTAATTTGTTTTCTAGATTCTGATAAAGCATTCTTATTCTGCATAAAAAACTATAATATTATGTACTGCCTAAAATGAGTAATTACTAAAATATTAAAAATAAGTTATTCGGAATTATATTGCTAATCACGAATTCGTTCACAATTTGTACACAAATCGCGCAGATGTTAATTTAAAAAATATGCACTATTGGGATAGAGAAAATCCTCACTGGATGCGTGAGGCAAACCATTAATACCAATGGAGCTTAAATGTCTGGTGTGGTAAAATTTGTCACCAAATCGTTAAACCTTACTTCACTAATGGTTCGTTAACAGGTCAAAAATACTCCACGTTTTTGTTTGAGACGCACAAAAATCTATTAGAAGAAGTGCCGCAGCAAAAACGTTTGTCAATATGGTATTTTTAATACATGTACGGTAATAACTGCAGGAATGTTTGAAAACGTCACACGTTCTTTGATAAAAAAATTACGAAAGTGCATTGATTATAATAGGGAATACTTCGAATACTTGTGATAATAAAAATTTATTTGTGAATATTTCAGCTATTATTCATTTTAGGCTCTACATAGTATGATAGTTATTTATGAAGAATTTGAGAGAAGAAATTTAAAAAAAAAAGTATTGTTTACCATTATAGTTGTCCCCTAATTTAGTTTAACTATGCAAGAAATATTTTTTCGTACAATGTATATTTTACGAGTTATTTTGAAACATCACGTTCCGTAACTCACCCTTCTGTATGTTACGGATAATGTATTACTACAGGGCATTGTATAAAATACCCAATCAAGTAGGACATTTTATAGAATGTCCAGAGGGTTTTGGTCAACCTATAAAATGTTCTTCAGTTTGCTATGTTTAGAGCATGAAAAGGGGAGGTCGGAATGATCTTAGGAGAAAGAAAAGCTAAACTCTTAACAGAAACCGAGCACCACGCTGATTTTATAGTAACAGAATAATAGAATATATCTTTAATTATTAATAATAGAATTCGCGTATCTTTTTCTATATTACCTTCTTCTACTCTTACAACACACATGATAGTTTGGAAGATTAAGTTCTTATAGTCACGCAGTTGAAAAAGCGCGTGAACATGTGCATGAACAGTACGAAAAGTGAATTTCATAACTGTATGAACGCATACACCTGTCATGGTTTGTTACACTTACAATAGATTGCGATTCCCCCCCCCCCCCCGGTGCTCTGAACACACCCCACTGAAGCACATTTTATAGATTGACCAAAACCATCTAGGCATTATATAGATTGACTGAGCAATGTATTTCATACATGCTCGACATATACATTATCCAATTTAAGTGGCCATTTATAGAATATATACATTGCCCGTAACACATACAAATATCATAATTGTTTGTAATCATTTGAATTCAACAATAAAGATTTTCTATTTTTTATTTAATATTATCAACTGGTTATTCTTATCAACAATAGCAAATCTCAAAGTTATTATAATAGAACAGATTCTACTATATTTATCATTACGTATAATAATATGTACCTGAAAATCAGTAGTAAAAGCTTCTGGTATAAAATTATGTCTTTGCATGACTTGATAAAGCATCTCATGTGTCTCTACTGCAGGCTTAATGTCTCCTTTTAATACCTGCAAAAAGCAAGGTGAAATAGATTTTGATAAAAAATTGATAAAGATTCTATACGTACTTGTAAACCAGGCCAAAAAGCTAATAAAGCATCCATGAAATTTTTTGAATTTGTATTTGGTCTATGCATATGTACATCTAATAACATTGGCCCTTGACTCACATATTTCATAATAGCTTGATAATGTTTATTAAAACGTCCCAAGTATTTTTCATCCCCTATAGAATAATAAATATAATGTAAATATTATGACTAATATCAATGAAAATATGAGTAAAAAGATATTAAGGTTATACCTAATAAAATATAAGCCTTTAGGCAGTATTCATAGTAGGAGTCTATACCTGCTCCTACACCCGAATCTCTACGTACCCAGTCACCTGAATTTACATTCAATACAGAACCCATTAAATCAGTTCCTCTATGACGCATTTTCCATAAAACATCCATTGCTTTTTGTGCTTTTTCCTATAAAAAAAAAAATAGATATAAAATATAAGAGATTAATTTATTTTATAATATATCTATTTTAATAATGTCAAAAAAACTAATACCTCAAAAATTGATTCTCCAGTTAATCTTGACAAGGCAGCCATTTCTAATATCATGCTACCTGCACAAGCAGTACAAGTCTCTCTTGATACTTCTGTGGGAACACCTTTCATACCATATTTTAGATTAATCTGAATAAACAAAATCATATATTATTATATGCTTACATTTTTTTAGAGTTAACTTTTATAGAACAGTATTAAATAATCAAATATAGAAGATATATTACTCTGCCGTAAGGTATTCCAGTAGATGTATTAAATGCAGGTAAAAATCTGTATCCTAAATCTTTGGCTAAACCTAATAATTGGCCTCTATACCATGGCATTATGTCAGCCCTTTGTTGCAAATATTCAGCTAATAAGTGACCACTTAAAAGACCTCTGTTGACAATACATTTCAATATTTTTATTTACAGAATATTAACCACATAAGTGCAAATCAGTGTTTCCCAACAATGGGACAATGAACAAATCAATAATATACGTCATCATATCAGTGTTTCTTGTTAAAAATTTTCATTCAAATTAACGTTCAAGATAAAATTTATATTTCTTAAAGAAAGAGTAATTAGAAACAGTTTCATTTTTTATTAGAAATACTGATTAATGTTAAATTATGCCAGTAGCCGGGTTATTATAATATACTAGGACAGGGCTTCTCAAAGTGTGGGTCACGTAATTAAATTTAGAGGTCGTAGAAATTTTAGCAAAAAAATAATATTTCTGGACGCGCAACGACCAAAAATTAATTTAAAACTAGTTAACAATACTACACATATAGTATGGCTTTAAATTTATAATAGTGAAACAAAAAATAATATAAATTAGCTTCCCAAAGTGTGAGCCTCGGCGCCCTGAGAAGCTATAACTTCTTCACAGGGGCACTACAAAATATTATATAATTGTTATAATTTTAATTCTTTTTACGACATCTTATCAGTGCGAAGCTGGGTTTTCGGCAGTTGCTACGATAAAATCTAAATATCACGCAAAAATCAATGTGAAGAAGGAAATGAGGGTAGTAACTATGTCCAGTTTAATTCCAGGATTTGAGATAATATGCCGTGACCAAAAGGTTCATCCATCTCACTAATTATTATAATTAACTGAATTTGTTCAATTACATTTTTTTACAATCTATCATGTGTTTTATGTATTTTTACCTAACCCTTATAAAAAAATTATTACCTATTTTGCAAAGTGTAATTGTTAGAATTTGATATAGGATGCCTTGGGAAAATTTGGATTTAGCAGAGGTATCGAGAATCGAAAAAGTTTGGGAACAACTGTTATAGAGTCTATATCAACCATACTCAAACTGCGACAAAAATAAATTTACCTTCTTTTTTCCTTTAGTGATAAAAATTTACTTACGGCAACAATTAACCACCACCCAACCTCAATCTCACCCCCGCCGTACGGCCTTGAGAGCCGATCGCTGTTATAAAAAAATTAGTACGAATTTGCGTTAATACTAAAAATCATACTAATGTTTAAATAATTAAATAATATTAAATATATCTATGTTTGAAAACGGTAATTGTTTTCCATTCCTGATAACTTTTTCTTAGTTATCAGTTTTATAAATTCTTTTCTAACCGTGGAATGTTCGGCACCGTCCGCGGCTCCAATGTTGCAGCCTGTTTGATGTAAGAAACAAACGTATGCGGCCCACGAAGAAAAAAGATTGAGAACCCTTGATACCAATGATCGCAAAAATATTTGCTCTGTTAAAGGGAGTCACCAAGTGGAAAAATTTAAGAAACCTTGTACTAGGAAGTATTAGAATTTTGAGACATAGAGATGAGTCATGATTTAAAAAAGATTAGGAAACACCGGTTTAGATAAAATAAATCTGATCCAATTACCCAAGCATTCTGATGTTAGTTTCGAATAGAGACACTATTACATCTGTATCAAAGCTGACATCTCTAGCAACAAGCTTTACTGCATTTTCAAATTCTTCCAAATCACCTAACACCTGTAACATTAGTAGCTTAATATGAGGATATTCGATACTATAAGTCTATCCTTGTGTTAATAGTGAATCTTACCACAAGTGTATCTAAGGTATCCACTAATGTAAGGGAAAAACTGTAAGAATATATGAAAGAAATTAATAAATAAAAAAGTAATATTATTTATCCAAAAAATGTAAAATATAATAATAGATTAAAATACACTTTCTTACTTTCCTAATGTAGAATCAATATCACCTCTATTTGGCTCCGATCCTCTATATCGGCCCTTACAGCTTAATGGCATTAACTCATCCGCAGGATAAGCATTTTCCTATAATTTATCCAAATAATTACTCATTACCATCCATCATTGTTACAAGATTATAATTAACATATTCGCGTCTGATAACTCATGCTACGGTTACAGTAGACGCGAATTATCATGAAAAAAATTCTGCAGTAAAGCTCAGATTTATTCGTCAGAACAATCAAATAGGTTGAATGTTACGAAAGTGATTTTTTTGGTTGCAATCGTCTTTTCAAATAACTCAAGAACACGTCAAAATAACTTCATTCAAATCGTTTTAATGTTCATGCTTTTTCTGACATCGCACAATAGCTCGTATGACAACTATTGCGAATATGGGACGTTTTTTGTGCGAGTGAAAACATCGTATTTTAATCGCACTATGATGCTTTTCTGCAGAATTTACTTTCATTTGTTTCTGTCAAAATTCGCGTCCACTGCAACGTACCCTTATAATACGCGTAATACGTGTTTTCTACTAAGGATCAGTTAACACAAAATACGCAATTGAGATTTTTATATATATATTTATCTTATTGTCAGAAATAAATAGCTACGACATTAGATTGAAAATCTCTGATAATTAAATTTTAAAAAATATATATTATAATACGATAAAGTAATTTACATTCCTACAAATTTCCTTAAAATATACTATTTATTTTAAGTTATAGCAGTTTTTTCTAACGTAATGCGATTGAAACAAAAACCACGAAATCTTTCCAATCTTAAATAAAGTTTGATTCGAAACGCCCCGACATGAATGTGTTAACACGTTGACTGCCACGCAAGTTTGGCATGTTTGACGTAGAGGCCAAAATTCTAAGATAAAATATAAAACCAGTGCTTTTTTGTAGTGTAACACTGGAGCGTCGTTCCAGGATCTTTTTTTACGATATTTCTAATATTTGAAAAGGGATAAGAAATATTTAAGATTAAATAAAAATAAATAAGAAAGGAATAAAATAAAAAAGCAAATAATAAAATATGGCTTTTAGATTTGACCATGTTTGAAATAAAACAAAAATTGACATAAATTATGTTTAATTTTTTATGAACTCTGTGGCTTTAAATTTCATTTAAATATATATTTGAACAAAATTTTCTTTAATAAAAAATTTGACAAAAAATGGGTTCCGGCATTTTTTGTTTACAAAAAAAGCAATGTATAGAACAATATAGTAATACTGATCACAAATGACCTTCATGGCCCCATTGACAGAATAAACGCCGATCACGGGTGACTGACGTGTCAGTCAGCGTGTTAAACATAGTTTCATTTACCATATAAGCATTGTAAGCGTGATAAAACATATCCCTTGCTTCATCCCTAAAAATAATACAAAATTATAAAATACAATAAATAACACTTTCAAATTCTTCATACATACTTCAATGCTTCACGTTCTTCTTTATTCATATAATCCAGTTGATCGTCATCGGATGTAGCCATTAATGCATGTATGCTACATCCGAACATGAGCAATCCAAATAAGAAAGAATCACGAGCCATTCTTCATAAAAAAATATCTTCCTTTTTGTTTGTCAAGATGTCATATCTATGGTTAAGCATAACATTCTTTCAAACATATTTCAATTAATCCACTTCATTCACTAAATTTTATATCATTTAACACAATTTAAAGAAAATATTATTATGAGTATAAATCTTTGCTTAAGATTTTTGTCGTTAATACTTCTTTGCTGTATAATTCTTATACACGCGAATCATTGGTAAATTTAACGATATGCCATTAATGGAAGATAGTATAACATATTTATGTATCAACCCAAATAAAGAAAGAGGAGAGGAAGCACTGCTGATAAACTTTTGCACACGTAGATTGTAAAGGTTTTTTGGTTATATCCCGAAAAATTTGATTAATTTATCAAAATTTGATTGAAAAATCTATATCACTAACAGAATAATAAGAAATATAAACAAAAAATGCTGATGACAGTTGATCACGCATTATTTTCAGGGCCAGATGATGTGACCTTCGTTAATTTTTTCAAAATTTTCTACTTTGTAGCACTGTTCTTATCATCCATATGTTTCGATATGTGGTCTATATACTTGTTTTTAAGAGGTTATCAAGTGGTGTATTATACTGCCATTATGACAGCAATTTTATTTAATATAAAAAGACAACGTCTTTCGCGCATCGATTTCTTTCATTTGCATAATGTTTATTAAAATCAACGTTTTTATCTTAATGAACTAACCTCTCGTAACGAGAGTTAATCCTACGATAGTAATGATCACGTGATTCGGACATAAATTCATGGCGGTCTTTAATATTATCTTTTGAATTTTCATATTTAACAGAGATTAAACATTAACTTGTCATGAATTTTTTCTTCATCGTTTCATTTATGTTTATTTACTATTCTAATAATTTTCATAAAAATAAAAATAAATATTTGTGTAAAGTTCACTTTCGATTATTTTTAATTCAGAATATTATACACAGAATATAAAATGTAAAGAGAGTAAATGAAAAGAAATAAAAATATGTTCGTAGTATGGGATATTTAAGGCGTGTTTTCACGTGACAGTTAAAGTGCAGGCTATCATTAACGTAACATTGTATGACTGCAATATTTTGAATTCAACTATAAAATTGAACCAGTCAGCATGCGACTCTTTCCAACTAATCCTATTTTAGTAATTTTCATATAGCGCCTCCAGACGCCCAATTCAAAAAGTTCACTTTTAGCAAACCATGTCTCTACATATTATATTCATTTAATAAATAGAAGTAATAAACAACGGAGCTATATACAAGGAGGACGATCGAGATAGGCGTTTGCGTCGAATTTGTGTTGTTGAAAATGAGTGAATGTAGAGTACGATAATTATCCACGAGGGCGGCGGTGATGTTCTTAAGTTTAGATTTAAGTACGTGTGATTTTATAAATAAACAAATGAAATTAATAGTTCTCTTTGATGTTTTTGTTTTAATTACGAAGCTTCGTTGTTTTAATCACGAAGCCTTAATTTTTTTACAAATGTGAATTGTAATTGAATTTTTTGTTTAAGATGGTGAAATATTGTATTGTGGTGGATTGCATTAACAGTAAAGAAAACAAGTCAGATCCAGCGAATCGACGCGCTCTCTAGTGGCAATAGAAATCGTCCTTTCATTGTGAATATTGTAGCCACATTTATACATCGTCCTCCTTATATATAAGTTCCATGTAATAATAAACATTCATTCACACTTGAATGCACGAATTCGTTCTTGAATGCATGGAAAAACACAACAATCAATAGAATGTATCGATTTTTCGCTATGTAGAGTATAAAAATAATCTCTGAACAAATATTGATCTATTGACAAATTAATAAATATAAAAAGCTTCAGAGAAATTATGAATAGAGAGCGATATAGCATAAAAAGAAATAATCATATAATAAAGGATGATTAATGAAACCAGGATAGGTAACTGCTCTTTATTAAGTAAAAATAGAAAAAAAAAGACAGAGGAAAGCATCATATGGTATAATACGTTCTTTACTTCCTATTTTCTTATTATTTATATGGATTCACCGATATACTTGCCAGGTGCAATTCCACTTTATTCTTTAATACAATCCAATTTCTTTTTAAACCAATCAATCCCTCTTTAATCCTGCGTATCAAAATAATGTCATGGAAATATTTGACATTCTAAACTAGGGACGACAAACTTTTTTGGATGCGTGGGTCAAATTCGGCTTATCACCACTTACAGCGCTAATTCGTGGGTCAGTAATTGAACGAGGTAACCTTTGGAGGGAGGAGAAGAGACGGATCAACTTTGTAAACCGAGAAGCCAAAAAGAAAAGTCAGGAGTTCGTAATAAAATTGTTGTACTTTAGGTGAAAAACCTACTGTTGTTTTTTTCGAATAGTTTCGTAATATCAAATTTACATTCCGTATTCATTTATTTTACGCATTTTGCTGCCAATGAAATATTTCATTTCTAAGCTTATTTCTATCCGTCGATGTTACGAAATTCATTGTGACGAGAACAATTTATAATATAAAAAGGAATATGTTGACCAAAACATCATTAAAAGAGCATTCGCAAGTTTCTTCATTGATCTAAAATTATTTGGTAAACATTCCCATATATTTAATATAATATTTTCAATTTTTTGTATTGGATAATTATCGACGCGTGGGTCAGTTCAGAGATGTGCGTGAGTCAGTGTCTAACCCGCTGGTCATAAGTTCGCCACCCCTGTTCTATACTGTTACTTTATGGGGCATGCCTTGTACGCGGGAGATGAAATATGAGGAATACGACTTTTTCAGTTTTTTCTTAGACAAATAAAAAATAACTAAAATTTTACGAAAACGATCTTATGAACAGATGAATGTACTTTATTGAATAATAGGGTGTTCAATCTTAAAGTATGTAGAGTCCCAGTATTATAACGTAATGATATAAAATTTCAAATATCTCGTAAAATATTGACATTTCGATAACTTTAGATAAGAACTTTTATAGATTGGATGATAAAAGGGATTGATTGGTTTTAAACAAAATTAGGTTGCATTAAGGAATAAAATGCAATTGCATCTGGCAGGTGCATCGATGCATCATACATTTATATAAAATAAAAAACAGGAAGTTAGGAAAATATTATGCCATATGATTGTTAATCTTCTGTTAATTTATAATACCTTATAAATAAAGTTACATTGACTAACATTTTCTTTTAACAGTAATAAGAGAAAAACGAAACACGATTCGTTAATAAAACATTCGTGATTTCTTTTCCAAATCATTTTTCTCTTTCCAAAATGTATGCATCGATAAAAATTTAAATATTTTTCGTTCTTTCGTCATCGCAAAACTAGACACATATTCAGGATTTTATTTTATATTATGGAACACATAAGAATATATAAGTAATAATGATAATTCACCCTTTGCACTCCGAACGATTTTCGACGTTGGCTATCAGCTACTCAGCGCCATTTGACGGGAGAAACGAACATTTACAAACTCTCGTATTATTTATTATAATTGTGGAACTAAGTAACGTATTATAATGATATTGGACTTATATATATATGAATTGGTTGAGATCGGGGAATGTATATTTGCAAAAAATCAATATTTTATTGTTTATAATTTTGTACAGTATGATAAATTTTGAAACACTCCCCAATATGCATTGCAGGTTGATTAGTGCATGTTTCACAATAATAATTTGTTTGACTCCTGCCACCAGGTGTTTTCCTGTTAGAACACACAATACAGTCTCGTTTTCTTTGTCCCACTTTGGGAATATCTAATTTGTTGTCTAATCTATTGTCCGCAGAAAATGTGGATGGGCGCGTTCTCGATACACGAAAATCGCCCCTCAATTGGTCAATTAGTGTTTTGACAAACTTGTGGTGTGTCATTGGCGTTTCATTATTTGTTTGTTTTGAGATACGATATATTATGTATGAGTTTATCACACACATTTCCAACCCCCAAAAAAATAACTTTCTCCACCATTTCAACAATTTACGAAGGAAACAATACGTCAAAGCGTATTGATCCACACCACCCATATTTGCCGTATATCCTAACACCATTTCAGGTTTATTCACTGTTACGACATCTCCACCGCGTAATGTTCTGTGGGTAGATTGTAATTGAGTGTTATAATAATTCGTGAGCATAGTAATAATTCTTTTATCATTCCACGCAAGAAGCGTAGTATTATTTTTCCTGTATACAACTGTTTTATTTGTTGAAAATTTTGGTTTTGTTATTTGTGTCGGTACGCCTTTTCGATTAATTTTTATAGTGCCAGTAAGATGACAATTCATCTTTCGCAATTCTTCCGCTAAAAGGATGCTGGTATAGTACCTGTCGGTGAACATATGGTATTCTTTTGCATCAGGAACTCTGTCTAATAATTTCTTATACAAATGTAGCGTAATCCTTGTGCTTACTGGAAGATCCGGCCGGGATATATTATCGGTAGTTATGCTGCCATAGCATGGAAGTATTGTGAATAAATATCCTGTTCTTGAGTCCGCCAGCGCATATATGCGTATACCCTACTTTGTTGGCTTGTTCAGATTATAGGTGATGAATGATATTCTGCCTTTGAATTTTACAATCGATTCATCCACAGTGACTGCTTCATATGGTATGAAATACTGCCTAAATTTTCCATCTATATATTCTAAATAGTTGCTGACTTTTTAAATATGCGTTCTTATCATTGTATTTCCTTGCGTGGGTTTCTTCAAATATAACATCCAAAATATCTGCATGAATCTGGACCTGGTAAATGTTTCCGAAAAAAAAGGGATTCTACTATTGTCAGCAGTAGACCAGTATTCCTACATGTTGGGGAACTGAATCAATTCCATATTCAGGATGACGGCGATGAATGCTAAAAATTCTTCTTTGGTCGTACCACTTGTGCTTTTTGGCATAATTATTTGTTTCTTTTATTATACTGTCTACTAATTCTTCAGTAAAATATAATGTAAAATAGTCTATGAGCTTTTTTATGTTGTGGTCCGGCTATTTCTTCGTGTAAATCAAAATTTATCGTAGCTGGAGGAACGCCCGATTCGGTAACATCTTCCCACTCTTCACTTGACGATACGTTGTCATGTTGTCGGGTGTTTTCTTCCGTACTACTTTTATCGCTGTTGCTATCTATGCGAACTCTTTGTCACCTTCTTGGTGGAACGATATCACTTTCACTGCTGTCGTTTTGTTCTACAGTTAGTCTTTCTAACATGTCTGTATAGAGGTCTATCTAGAGCTCATCTTCACTAATATATGTGTCATGAGACTCACTCGTGGTTGGACGCTTTGCCATTGTTCTAAAAAAAAATATGAATAAATACATGGGTTGAAAATTTCTAATTGTTATTACTAACTCACAAGATGATATTTACCAAAATAGCTTTTACCAAACAATTTGTTCACTAAGAAAAGAATCACTTTTCCGATTTTCTCACTCGTTAGATCTATGTGTACTGCTCAAAGCTTCAAACCAGACTGAGCTCAGCTTTGGAAATCTTTTCCTCTAGATTTAGACTTGTTTATTTATAATTATAAATCTTACTATACACTGCGTGCTATGTTCGCATACCGACCTTTCTTCTACAAACTCCCCTTCTTATCGCTCTTTTCAAGTGGCGCCGAGAAGTTCTCTCACGTTCTCGTCTGACACAAAACCCGCTGACATTTCTTGTATATATCTTAGTAATTTTATGATATTTTGATTTAATTTCTTGTGCCATTTCAAGAGAAAAATTCAGGGAAACATGCATGTCTCAAAAAGTTGCGCTGAAATAACTTAATTCCCCATAGTCACTAATAAACTTGAATATTCCCTGAGAGTGGACATCCGAGTGCAAAGGGTTCAATTATCTTCTACTTCTTCTTTTTGTTAGGACTTCGTCCTGTAATACTAGCTTTTTTATTGCTATTTCCGGGGGCGTTTTATTGTTTTTACCGAGGGTAGGTTGCTAGCCTCACCCTCGAACCCTCTCCTTTGTCTGGGTTTGGGACCAGCTAGGTATTAACTAGGCGGAATCTTGATAAATCCAGTAATATTGTTATGACGTAGCTACAGCCAAATCTAAATGTAGGTCACACTTTGAATGCTGATAATTCGTATACGAGTTCCTTATTATATTTACTTCATTGTAATAAAACGAGCTTTCCAAAGTGTTGTTTTATTGTCCAAAATACGAAGTATGTAATGTTTCACATGAACAATAAATTAAACAAAGGCGGATTAACCCTTTCACTACTACGGGTGACTATAGTCACCCGCCACCAAACGACACCTGCATACGATGGGTGACTATAGTCACCGGTCACAAGATGCCACCTATACACGACGGGTGACTATAATCACCCGCTCCAAAAATGGAACCAAATGTTAAGATAAATGGTATCGCTTCGCGTACTTCTGTTTACAAAAAAAAAAAAAAATCTGGTCATATTAACACAACGCGTCTTACTGCAAGACATTTTCCATCACTTTATAAGAATAACAAGACGAAGAGAAAAAGTCCACTAAGAAAATGTGTGGTATGCAAAAAGAATGATAAAAGCCGTCAAACACGATATCATTGTGAGAAGTGTGATGTTGGTTTATGTGTATATCCGTGCTTTGAAAAATTTCATACAGAATATTATTATTAAAAAATTACTGTTCAATATTATGTTATCATTATAGTTCCTATATTGTTGTATAATATAAAAATATTAATTGTATTATTGAATTAAAAATACCTCCATAGAGAAATTATGAACACAAATCATTTTGTTTCTAAAAGTAATGTCACAAAGTCGTTTTTGAGACGAAAGTCTTGGCCCCGAATGCTAAAGACTGCGCGCGCTTAATGTTCCCACTTTCGGCACGGCGCTCCGTTCTAGACGAGGTACTCCGCGGTGAGGCCCGCCGTAGCGAAAGGGTTAAAACATCGAAATACTGATTGATTTTTATTAGTAAAATTGATAAATAAAGGAATGGTATTGATGTTATCTACCTGTCGTTCTATCGATAATATAGAAACCAAAAAACTACATTATGTAACTTAAAAACTGCTAATGAGGCCAAATTTCATAATAGACAATAATTGTATGATAGATGCAGTTGATAGGAAAGACTTGATTTTGATCTCTAAATACCATATACAAAACGTTAAAATGATAGAAAAATAAATGTGTTCATATTTGCCTTTGGAGTTAATTATACATATATCGAGTGAAATAGTTAAAACAGAACAGCGGAATATCTTAACTATTATTGGTTATAAGATGAAGAGCATCAGACTGATCTTTCTTAGTATCGAAGGTTATATAATCTGATGTTAATAGTTTATTTAATAAATGATCGTGTAGAGGACATATGAAGATATAGCTTAAGAGCCCATGGAAAGTAGACAAAACATATTTTATCGAAGTCCAAATTTCATCCAGTCAATCCCTCATGCTTACCATACATTAGAAAGAGACTAACTAAACTCGGTGGCGATTCCTATGGCGTCACTCAGGTAGCAAAGATACAAAATTTAGACCAACTTTAGAAGCATTTTTTTAAGGCTGATATTTGGATATTTTATTTACTATATTATTATTATTAAAAAAAATAATGGTAGACAATTATGACGGTTCAAAAGTTATGGCCGACACTTTTGAGAAAAAATCAAATTTCAAATGTATTTTAACAAATCTGAAATTTTAATATGTTATGTATTATAGTATTAG
>NW_014569877.1:30033-86122 GCF_001313835.1 Polistes canadensis
CTAATACTATAATACATAACATATTAAAATTTCAGATTTGTTAAAATACATTTGAAATTTGATTTTTTCTCAAAAGTGTCGGCCATAACTTTTGAATCGTCATAATTGTCTGCCATTATTTTTTTTAATAATAATAATATAGTAAATAAAATATCCAAATATCAGCCTTAAAAAAATGCTTCTAAAGTTGGTCTAAATTTTGTATCTTTGCTACCTGAGTGACGCCATATGAATCGCCACTGAGTTTACTTAGTCTCCTTCTAATGTATGGTAAGCATGAGGGATTGACTGGACGAAATTTGAACTTCGATAAAATATGTTTTGCCAACTTTCCATGGGCTCTTAAGCTGTGGCGTTGGCAATGGTAATCACTACGTGACCACTGGCGTGTTCCGCTTGATAGATAGACAATCTTGGGAACTTTAGTAATAATTAATTACAACTCTAAGTTTATACGAATAATAAATGCATAGTATTTATTTATACAGACGCAATAACAAAAGTGCAATAATAATTATGAATTATCACAACTCGAGTATACGTATAGATTAGAACACGTGGTATCATATAAAGGATTCATAACGTACAGTACGTCTACAAGATTCTCTAATTTCTTATTGGTGAGATGTTTATAGGTAGATGGGAATGTCTCCTGCTCGCGTCGCTCTGTATGCGCCCTCTGTCAACCAGCCTGGTAGTATGACGGCTATAAAGCTATGGTTGGTTATCTAGATCGATATGCTAAACGTTAAAGATTTCCATTGGTACTCTGGCCGTAATACGATTGGTCAGTTCACCAGTGCATTCTCTTTTAATAACTTCTTAATGTTTCACCGTGGCCTCACCACAGTATCATACATCGTGATTTACTGTAAACGTACCATTTTATATTCAAAGCTACACAGGAACGAAGCTCTTCCTCGTATATAGGCTCCGTGTATACAGGAATACATTGCTATTATTGAGCGAATATTTTTGTATTTTATATTTTAATTGTGATTTTTAATTTTAATATAACATGAAATTATTAACACATAATATGTTAACTTCCAAATCCTTAAAAGGCGTTACTGTGGGTTATCCTTTAGAGATAATTGTAAGTTAATTTTATAAAAAAACCATACTGAAAAGAGTCGATATAATCAATCCAAACATTTTTAGGTTAACTCTTCATAAAATCTCTTAGTTTTAAAAAATTTATTTTTATTTATTATCAATAATTATTGAAAACATGATAAAACTATCAATTACTTTATAGGCCAAAGATGTAAAAATATCAGAAGTAGACTTCAACTCAGAATTCATAATGAGAATTATACCAAAAGTAGACTGGCCAACTTTATGGAAAGCTGCTGAGAGTGTAAGTTTTTTACAAATATCATATTTTATATTAACAGTGTTCATATTTTTAATTAAAAGATCTTTCTTTTAGATTGGACATGTTGGAGAACTGCCTCCAGAATTAGTAGAAGGTTATGATAAAAATATAGATTTCTTAAAAAAAGTACACCATGTGTTATTAGAAGTAGAAGTTATAAATGGAGATCTGCTGTGTCCAGAATCTGGTAGAAAATTTCCCATCAATGATGGAATACCTAATATGCTTTTGAACGAAGATGAAGTATAAAATTAAAAGAACCAAATTATTAAACATTAATAAATGTACAAAATTTTTTTATATTACTATGGACATTGATATTTACTGAACATAACTTTTATAAATTAATATGTTAATTAATAAAAAACATGTAGTATAGAATATTTCTATAGAAGAGAGTATTGCGTGTTGTATCATTAAAATTTAATTTTTGTATTTTTTATTTGTATTTTTGTATTATTTGTATTATGAACTACAAATGTAGATAATATTTCTTATATTGTATTAAGATTATATAAAATCAAAAATAATATTTTAATATAACACGCACGACTGAAACTATTAGTTTAGATTAACCTTTTTGATGCAGATATGTTGTTTGCGAGTACATTTTTGCAGTACGAATACTTGTATCACAAATAAGGTTTTTATATACGGACTAGTTATTACATGAATATAAATTTTGTCGTGTAGTAGATAAAGGATGAAATATTAAAATATAGTTCATTTAAAATATTTAGATTTTACAAATTTTAAACCCATTACTAAATATGTATGAGTAATTATATTCACAGGTACAACACTGCGAGAGTACGATGTTGGGTGACTATAGTCACTGGTAGTATCAAAAGGATTAAATTTACTAGAGATAATAAACAAGTTACATTATTTTATTGCACAGATATGTATAGATACAACGAAATACAATTTTGCTTTATTACTTGCAATACTTAACACACAGACCATCGACATTTTTATTGCTAACTGAAAGCTTCATATTTCTTTATCTATAAATGTTAATTATTTATCAAATGTTTGAAAAATCTATGAGGGAATGTGATACAAACATATTCTTTATTTTGTTTTTTTTCTCATAATAAAAATATATATGCAATTATGTTAAATTTTATGAATTACGAATAATGCGTTGAAATAAAAGATTTCATTAAAATATATAAATACATTTTGATACTTTCATATATATGTATTCTATTGGATCTCTAGTCTATTAAAAATAATATCACATTTATAAACGGAAAAATATATAAATCATTTAACTAGTTATTTATATTATTAACTATATTAAGAAAACGATATTAATATCGATTAATGTTTATCTTCTAGATACATAAAATATGTTCTAAACGATTAATATAAAGATTAATAAAATGTAATGAGAGATACATTTTTTAGTTAAAAAGACCAAATATACTAAAATCTAATTTAAATTACCTTCTATACCAGGTAATCAATTCATGCAATAAAGAAATTCTTTCCAAAAATTCAAATGAAATTTAAGTCTACCCAAATAGGAGATATTTTTTGTTAACCTGATTAGTATACATTCACGTTACATGCTATTTGTCATACATATCGATATACATTTACCAATACCTTATTTATGTAATATAATATCTCAAAAAGTATGGATGTGCTTAACATTAAAATATATGATTTTATTTCTAGAACTGGAGAGCTCATTTGTTCTATTTGCATTAATATCTTCTTCTGCATTCTCGATATTACTTAAAATATAGTCAAAATATATTATTTATCCACCATCATTTTTCAGAAGTTAAGAAGCTATAAAAATAGCTCTCATAACTGAAATCTCAACCACAGCCCATCTATTATTATTGATTCAGAACTCGCAAACATACTAGATTTTTTTTTAAAGGCAGGATTATTGAATGAAGCTATGAAAATACATCTGTCTATTAACTTAATTAAAGTACTTATAAGTTTTATATTCGACGTATTTTTTTTCTTTTTTTTTCATTTCATTTCTTGTTATAAATCATACATGATAATTATGATTTATATCTTACATTGATTAGTTAGAGCTTATATCGCAGATATGCGGAATTATAATTATTATTTTTTATATTAGAGGGAATGTTTGTATCAACAAAATTAATATGTCCATGTGAATATTCACCGAACTATTCATTTTAAATGTATTCTTATATTTAATCTAAATACTTCTTAATACTGAATATTTTGGCTTTCTGTGTGTTTAATTAAATATCTTAGTCTAGTTGGAATTTCTACGTCTGTTGATATCAATTTTAATTAATGCAAAGCTAGTTAAGTTTTTTGTAATTTGAACTGTGTGTTTACACAATATAGTATATACAAGAAATAATTAAAGAAACAAGAATGTTAGATGATATCAACTTTACATAATAAAGATAAATTATTTCATATTTAGGAATAAATATTTTTGAATTATACCATAAATAATTTTGCAAATCATTGTGTAACAATAAAGAATAACGTGAAACAAAATTTTCTGAACACATACACACACACACACACACCATATATATATTTATATTTTTGTATAAAACTAGATTTGTTAGGATATGTTAATGTATAAATAATGTAGTATTCTTGAATCATTAATGTGTATTAGGATAATACACTGTCAAATCCTTCTACTCTCCTAATTATATAAATGTATTGAATGCAAGTAGATATTTGAATTATCTTTGTTTTATGCTTTCGCATATCTGTAATCTAGTCATAGAAATATTGTTAATGTTATTGGCCTCTTTTTGTTATATAAGGACAATATATGTTTCAATTTTGTATTCAATGAAAACAAGACTAAAATATATTTTCCTAACAGAATAGAAATATATAATTATTAACAATAAAATATATTACATCCATCAATAAACATCAATAATTTAAATAATAAGAGAATAAAGTATTAATGAATTAAGAAACTAAGAGTATTGCAAATTTTACTAAAATATTAAGGAAGATATCTAATATTATTCGATCAGTTATATCAGACACATTCAAATTTCTATTAGTATTCTTATCATTATTAATTTAGTGAACATTAGTGTACTATACGATATTATTTTATTAGACGGAGAGGTTAGCTGCATGTGTCTGATAGAAAATAGATATACATATAATCACTAGTTAAAAGATAATATGGACAGAAATATTAACGTTTAGAACTTGTACATTAATAATATTCCAAAAGAAAAGATAAAAGAATCATTATTCTTTTATAATAATTTATGAAGAATAAATTATTTCATGTTAATTTGCAAGTGTAAAAAGATTAAATAAGAAACAGCCACACATATTTCATTTACCACGGCTTTCTGTATTCGTTAAGTTTCTCTGAGAATATATGGAACCTTCTGCTAATCCTCTTAATGGACCTTTTCGTAACTCAGCATTAGGACCTTTAGCAAGACAACTTCCTGATACTAAAGTTGAATCATGTCCCATTACTATTGATTTCGGAAATTGTTCTTTCGATAATAAATTAGGATCTGGTCCTGACCATGGTGCATAGTCTGGTCTGAAATAATTTAAAGTCATTTTTAATAGATAAAATATAAAACATTATATGAAGTGTGTTCCAAAAGTTCCATAATGGTAAAATATCTCAAAAAGAAAGCATTTTTGACAAAAAATGGTTATAGACTACAGTTGCATTTTAGTAATGCATTTTAAAAATCAATCTTTGATTTTAAATGAAAAAGGGTAAGGTTATATCAAGGTCAACAAATATTTTTTCAATAGAACGCTAAATTATCTATGATTTAAAATCGACATCGAGATGTTTTCAAAATACTGGTTGGTGAGCAAGAAGACCCTAACGCAGTATTGTAACTGATGCTAATAGTACTTAATTTCTGAAAACATAACTCAAACAATTCCCATTATAAGAAAAGATCATCAACTAGTGTTTTGGAAACATTTCAGTATCAACTTTTTAATACAGCATGATGAAAAATATGATATTCTGCTTAAGAAAATTATCCTAAACTGCATATAACTTGGACTCCCACCATTCAAGGTCAAACAAGTTTGATAGATCTTTAAAAATAATATAACTTTTGTATAAAACATTTTTTCACAAAACCTTTTTTGTTTAATATTTCATCGTCTAGGTCTTTTAGAACACTCTACGATATACATTAGCAAAAAATTAATTTAAAATATAGTACAAATTAATTTGTACTAAAACTTACAGTAATAAATCATTATTAGCTCCTTTTGATAATTCAGGATTTGGACCATTAGGTTTCAACAAATATGAAGATTTATGCTCATTATCTTCGGTGGTACTAGTTCCACGAGAAACTCTATAATACAAATATTTTAAAAATTATCGTATAATGCTCTTTAATTTTAAATATTTAACTCTTTCGATATAGCTATGTCATTCGCAAGTATGCTTTTGCTATACGGATATTTGCATCGCAAATAAGATGTTACTGCATGGGCCAATTACAATGCGAATATAAATTTTATCGCGAAGTAGATAAAGGATGGAATGTTACAATGTAATGCATCTTAAAATATTAAAATTTTAAAAATTGTAAATCCATGCTCAATATCTATGGATGATTGTATTCCCTGATAGGACACAGCAAAAATATGACGTTAGGCAACCATAGTCACTAATAGTAAACGGAGAGCGTTAAACGATGAGTAATTATAGTCATTGGCAGTATTGAAAGAGATAATAACATAATTAACAATAACTGAAAATCTTTAGTCTAATTATTATAGAAATTATACGTAAATGTCGTACTTTGGTATTTCTATTTTACTTTTCGATCTCTTTGATTTCTCAGAATCAATTTCCTTCACCACTTTTTTAATTGGTGATGCTGTTAGTTTTATAGCTTCTGTTACAGGTGGACTTTCCTTTCGCTCGTCGCTTCGACTGCTGTTAAAATAATGAAAATATAAATTTATATCTGTATGTATGTTCATTAATATATGTTATCGGTAAAGCGTGAAACCATTAATTCATGAAATAATTATATCCACCAGTAAAGTATGAAACAAGGTAAAAATATAAAAGAGGTGAGTAATTATAGTATGAAATTAATATTTGATCCATAGATTACATCCAATAAAATAACACAACTCTCTAATAGAATATTTATTTTCAAAATAAAAAAAGAGATAAGAACGAGTTATTACAAATATTGTTGTAGAAAAAAAGCAGACTTTAAAGATGAATCAAATTTCAATTTCATATTTTATAACTACTCGCCTCTAGTGAATTTATATAGAACCTCGTTATTTTCTAAAACTACAAGTTTCAGCATATAATAAAATTCTTTTTATATACTTTCCCCCTAAAATGCTTAGTTATTTCAAGTAATACCTAATTATCTCCTAAATTAAATAAATTATACACTTTAATTATAACACACGTATATGTAATGAGTCACAGATGTATTCGTATCCGCTCCTATTGTAAATTTTAAATAATTGATATTTACTTGTAATGCAATATTTCAAAATTCCTATATATAGAAACCTATTTTAGGATTGATAAAATTTCAAATTGATATAAATTTTATTGCAGAAAAATATTTTATTGTTAGAGAAATATATATATATAATTTTTTGTAAATGAGAACAAATTGGTCTCGCAAGAGTTTTGTATCTACGTAAGATATAACAAAAATACTATTGTTATTTTTGTAATTAAAACTTGGTTAGCCCTTCTTTGTATTTTACAATACTTTTGAGACGATATTCTGATATTTTGAGACATATTCTGTGAGACGAATTTTTTTATGAATTACAATCAAGCTTTGAATTGCGAGTAACTTATTTTACGAATGTTTTGTAAGACAAGCACAAAATTTTTATTTAATGAACGAGTAATGTCTTGCAATGTTTTGGCAAATACTCCTACGAATACTCCTATGACTGATTGTATTAGTCATTCATATGCGAAATTGATTATCTCCATAAAACAAAAAGTAAGCAAAATTGATAAAGTATGTTTTATCGTATCATTTATTATTGAGCGGTGAAAAACATTATTTCCATTTAGTAATGTTAAACTTAATTATTAAGGAAATTTATTTTTAATATAAAAAATGATCAAGTGCTTTTTGATAATGAAATTTTAAAAAATTCTAAAGCAGAGTATCACTTTAATCTGGGAACCGTTCATATTTAACAAACATATAATATTAATAAGTACAACAAATATGAATTACCTTTGACTACTGGAAGTACAAAGTGGCCTTGTAGCTTCTTCTGCAACCATAATATCTAATATGTGTATTGCTCTTTCTTCATCATAATCTACACTATCCATAGCGAGTACTATTACTCTCTCTGGTACGAATTTATATTTTTCTGTCAAGCGTGCTTTCACTGTGAAAAAATATTTTATAAATACATTAATTATATATTAAAAAAAGAAATATACATATACATATATATATTTAATATACTTTTATTTTTCTCCTCCAAACTTTTCATACGTGGAGGCGGAGTTGGAACAGATCGTTCATTCTGGTTCTACATTAAAACAGTAAATTTATTAGAAATTTACATGAAATATTTCATCATAAAATAAAACTTATTACTTACTTGATCTTTATCTTTTTTTTTATTTAATAATTTATTAGGAGCAGTAAGATTTCGTTTCTCGTAGCCTAGATCAATTAATTTTTCCGAAGCTTTTTGAACATTATTTTCACTCTGTTCTAATATGTCAAGTAACATTGTTTCATCCACTTTAGGAAATACATTTTTCAGGTACCTGTACACAAATTTAAAACATAAATTAAGAGAAGTTTTAAATGTTGACGATATTTCATATATAGATGTGATCTAAAACACAAAAGTGTGTTCAACTTATACTTCAACATATTATATTAATATATAAATAAAGAAAATCTACCTCTAAAGGGCCTTATTGATTTTTCTTTCTTTTGGAATATAAAATTTATTTTGAAAATAAAATAAAGACAATGTGTATTAAAAATACGTTATATGATGTGCATAATTAATTAAGAGATATAACTAATAATACATCTTTTTTCATTAAGCATATTAATAATTAATAAAAATGTCTTTTTTAAATATTTAAATTTGCAAAATGACTAGCTAATTTATTTATTAAATAATAATAGCTAAAGCTATTTAAGCTATATATGATGGCTCTGAGACATAATGTATACATGCATTTATAATAATGCTGTATTAGAACAAATGAAATTTTTAAAAATAACATATACAATTGTTGAGTTATTGTCATTATTACTCTCCCTTTTATGAGTTTGAGGAATTTTTTTACGATACCTTTCCACAAAGGCTGTCTTATCATCTCTCTGGAGTCAACAGCACCCATCGAATTACTAATCGTACACATTGTTTCTTATTTATAGTGATTGTATGGGAACTAGTTTTTCAATGTGATGAGACTATTGAATATTTATAAACTTAAATTGAAACTTTACAGAAGTAATAATTATCAGAATCATTTGTTCTAACACAGATGTTTACAATAACTAACATTTAGACAAAATTTTAAACGTTACTTTGTGCCACTAAATGTTAAAAAAAATGTATATAGATGATAACATAAACTAACCTATCTATGATTTGTGTAATATTTATACTACCCAACGTCTATGGTATTGTAAACCAGGAAGAAACTGAAAAGTAAAACAAATTCCAAATAATGAAATTTTAACTAAAATAAGTAAATCAGAGAGGATACATCATCATTCTGTAAATACCAATATAAAGAGAGACATAATTATTTGAAAATATTATTATCTTTTCAATGCTACTAGATATAAATTGTTCTACCGTGCGTGACACAAAATACTTGTTAAATTTATATAAATGAAAAAATTTACCAGATTCGACATATGCAATTATTCGATAATTGAGGAAGTTCGAAACGTAGTAGTATTTTGTAGCAGGGAAATAATTGGTACATGCTATTGCTATATCGCAATGATCAAATTGTGTACACAAAATGAAATATACCAGACATTTACAAAGAAGCAAAAAAATAGTATTACTTTGTTCCAAATCTGGTATACTTCTTAATAATCATAACAAGATACGATATCAACATCTAGCATCCAGAGTGGGTGAAACTGAAACTATAACTATGGAATAAACCTAAGTTTCATTTTTGGGGAGTTAGGGGCTGGCCGAACCCCACGAGGTGGACTCAATGTTAAAGCCGCATGTATAGCATGAGCTGGTAGCCTCCATCTTGGTATTGCATATTTTGAGTGTACTCCCATAGGTGTACACGGTCCTGGAGCGCAAAGAGGATTCTTTTCCACTTGGAGAGCACTCACAACCAAAGCTGCTCTGTTATGGTATCTGAAAGCATTGGCTAGGAACTTAGCACTAAATTCAATACTGTGCTATAGAAGAAAGAGTGAAGAAAAATAAAATATTTATAAAATAATTTAATGAATTATAATGATGAACTTGATGAATTATAATGAATTATTAGGAATAAATATAAGTGTGATAAGAAAATTAATAAAACAGTAAATATTTGTTAATTTAAATGATACACAAAAAAATTAAAATTTGTTAACCAAAATTAAATTTACAAATCCAATAACAATGCTTACTTTTTTAATAGCAGTCGTATATGAGTATCAGAAACCGTAGGAAACATTGCATTGATTTTAGCAACTTGCAATTCAGAATTAGAATCTTGTGTTAAAGTAGTTTCCATATTTCTGACTGGTGTCGGTGATCCCAAAGTGATTTCACCAAACCGATTTGTCATAACACTCATTGATTTCATAGACATTGGAGTTTTTAAATCCTATATAAAATACATATATATATATCAATCGATTATATGTAAAATTACCAAAATTATTAGATATAGCAATTAACTCGGGGCCTTGATATTATAAATTCATTGCATCAAAATTGCAAATTTTTTTCGTAAAGAAATTTGGTAGTTGCCTGAAAGATGGATCAAAAAGTCATCGAAAATAATGGAGATTATTTCAAAGAATAGCACATGTAAGTAATTACTAAATTTGTTTAAAAGGCATCAAAATTATTGCTACACCTAATAAATATAGTAAGGTATAATTTGATTTAATTTTAAATAAATCAATCTGAACCGATTTAATCAACATTACCTACCTGTAAACTGGGAGGCAAAAATGCAAGTTGAGGATTATGAAAAGGCGATGGTGTTGGATAAATTTGAGGAGCTCTATGAGCTCCCGTATAAACTAAATGACCACCACCTCCAATTCCTCCAGTCTTGAATATACGCAGTACATTTTATATTTAATCCAAATGCAGCATGTGCATATCATTAAAATATACGAACTTTATATAATGCATAAGAGAAGTCCTCTTATGTTATTTATAATTTTATACTAGATAAATAAGATGTTTTCAAATAACTTGATAAATTGTATACAAATACAAAAAATAGTATAAATAGTATACGCAAATGATAAAAGGAAATTTTATCAAATTTTATATCGCAACTTTTTTATCAAACATCAAAATAAACAATGCAATTATCTATTCTATGTTTAACTTCTAAACAATTTAGATAGCTATTTGTTCTAATTTTAACTCTCATTAATTCACCGATAAATAAACACTTTTAAGACTAACAAAATGCAATTGCTTAATTAAGTCGAACTCCAATTGTTAATCTTTAGATTTAAGTTGAAAATAACTGACCTGCATAGGTATATCTTGAGAAGTAATAGTTGTGGCAGAACTCAACGCTACGGAATTTTGTGTCTGTACATATTGAGAGTATTGCCAATATCGAATCCTTGGATCTTCCCATGTTGTTGTTCGGTTAAAATGGTCTATAAAATATCTGAAATAAGCTATTTATTAACATTTAATAAACTATCTAGTTGAATTCTAAAAATGACATATTCTAGTTGAATTAATAAACGAAGGAATAAACAAATAATAATAGTGATCATTTGTACCGTACTAGTGACATTTTTACAGATACAAATATTAAAAAATAATTAAGTTACATTAGTTTGATTTATAATTTACGTACGGTCGGCCACTTCGAGAATCGTATCTACATTCCCAACCAGGTGGTAATTGACTTCTGTCACTTTGTTCCGTCATTTTTACGTATTTGGATGATTTCAACGTAAATAATACGTCGTTGCACTTAACTTGATCTATCCGTATAAAGGAAAGAATTCTAAGTTAGTATAAATCGAATACATATAAATGTACATATATATATATATGCATATACATGTATATATTAAACGTACGACATAGAATTTGATATAGAGAAACCTTCATAGTGACATGCGCACATACGCATTGCGCAGCATAGACCAAATATCAGGCAGCGTGTTTATCAGTCATCTTATTTTAAACACATAGATAACTTTTACTAGTAGTATATACGTGGCACTTTCATATAGAACAAGTGTATAACAGTATGCGTAATCTATTTTTTTTTTTATAAAGTAACCACGAAGCTATAGCTTATACAAAAAATAAGAAAGGGTAAATAGAAAAAGATATATATATATATCTTTTCCCGTGTGATGGGTTGAAAAAATCGAATTTTTTTTTGCATAAATTTTGATTCCTAAACATGTTTAGAATATGTTGGTAAAATGATTTTCCAATATTCGAAGTTGTTGGAAAGTTCTATAACTTTAAAGAAGAGCAGGTGTTCGAAGCACTAAGTTGAGCGGTGGGGTACTGGGCCTATTGTGACGTGTCAGCTTATTACCTGAAAGCTTCCAATACGAATGTACACTTATATATACAAGGATAGAAAAAGATTTAGAAGATCACATGTTTTTTCAAACTTATTTTTAAATTTTAAGGTTAGTTTAATCTTGGCTTGGCACTGTAAAGCGTAACAGCTATGACAAATAAGTTCGAAATCAGAGATCAGTTTATAAGTTGTTAGTTTTCCCAATGAGTAGTAAAAAAGGAAGTAAGGGCGGTAATATTCATCCTGGTCGTAATAAGAAACGAAGGTTTAGTGGAAATCGTTATACAGCTTCTGTTAAGAAACTGAAAGACGGTATGGATATAGTGGTGCCCGGCACTTCAAGTTTTGGCTATTGCATTCTGGAGTTTACATCTGTATTTTCTGCCATCTCTGCAAGCGTCATATGTAAAAAATGTAAAAGTGATGTGTCTTTCACTCAATCAAGTTTACAAAGCTTGGGTTTTAAAATTATCCAATCCTGCAAGTGTGAGAGACAGCAGTTTATAAAATCGTGCCCTATGATTCAGCATGCGTGTGAAATAAATCGTCGTTTTGTTTTTGTAATACGTTTATTAGGAATTGGTCACAAGGGAGTGAATCTTTTTTGCAGTCTCATAGACATATGTGGAGGTATTGGTAATTATGTGCTCTTAGAAAATGTTAGCTGCATCTGTAGTTTTTGATTCAGTGTTGACATTTACTGCCACACAAGAGAAAACTATGAATGAAGAATCCGGAAAGCCATGGGATGAATTGACAGTTTCAGGCTATGGCACTTGGAAGAAAAGAGGCCTTCATCTCTTTTTGGCGTCTTTACGTTGGTTGGAAGATACACCGGAAAAGTTTTAGACGCAATGGTTATGAGCAGTTTTTGCAGTGGATGTAATTTGTGGAAGGACAAAAAAAAATGGAATCAATAGAGTACGAAACATGGTATGGAACTCACCAAAATGAATGTAGCATAAATCATTCTGGAAGCTCCGATAAGATGGAAATAAATGCCATTACGGAAATGTTTTTAAGATCGGTAGATAGAAATGGCGTAAAGTATGTGACGTACATAGGTGATTAAGACAGTAAAACTTACAAAGGAATTGTAGATACTAAACCATATGGAGAAACTTTAGTATCAAGAGAAGAATTGTTAACCTGATGTTTAGGAGCAGAGACGCAAAATAATAATGAATCTCTGAATTCATTGATTTGGACTTTCACTCCAAAACATCTCCACTCGTGCGCCAAAATCGTTGAGTTACGACATTTTTGGCAGTAATTATCTTCATTGAAGGATTTCAATTTTCAAAGTCGTATTTGAATCTTTAAACGCGTTTTTCTCAAAACTGTGTTTTCTTAACTTATCTTCATGATATTTCAAAAACGGTTTGACCGATTGTTTTGAAATGTTAATGATAGATTCGGCACATGTATAGTCGTAGGATGAACTAGAATCATTTGGAAATTCAGAGCGGTTCTATTTTTTTCGAAGCAAAATTATCGAAAAAAATCATGAAATTTAAAAATTAATTTTCAAAAGCTTGTCAATTATTCAATTTTTAATATTTTTTAATAATCCTAGTTCATTCTATCGCCATAGGTTTACAGATTAAAATCCCGTTTGATTTTTTGATTTCAGATAAGTCAATCAGCCGGAATCATGGAGACCTTTTTTTCAAGATGGGTATCTTCGGAGTGGTACAACTCATATTTTTATGGAGATTTATGCCTACCAATTTTTTTACACACTACTGAAATATTAATAAATATATCATAAAAAGTCCAAAATTCTATCTTTTTATTGGCCGTCAAATAAAATTCCTAAAAAATGCTTAAAAAATCGGCCGTCACACGAACGCTTCTAAATATAAAGTTCTAATATAATTTGTAAAAATATCTAAATGTACTGATCAAAATATTGCCCGCTAACGCAAATATAAGTTTGACCCTGCTGTAGTATGCTGTTCATGACATGGCACATTTCTTGTCGATTTCTATTAATTTCTGCAAATATATCTCTAATTTGTTCTATCACAACATCAAGCGTAGCTATCTCAATTACATAAACTTTTTGTTTTAATTTCTTCCATAATAAACAAAAATCTAGTGGGACGATGTCAGGTGATCTAGACGGCCTAGCTATTGTTCAGAGAAAAATACGTTGATTATTCCAAGATAGTAAACAACATATACAGACCAATAACATTATCCTTGATCATAACATTTAGACAGTTTTATAATTTATGTTATAACTTTTTAATAAAGCTTTGAATGATCTATGTTTTTATATAACATATTTTTCTTATTTTTGTGCGTAGAATAAGCTTACATTTGTACAGAAAAACATCTGACATTCTGTATATATACATATGTATAATTTTTTTGTTTATAATCCTATTAAAAAACTTCAAAGGAAAAAAATTGCAATATTGCAGAAGGGAAAACTAATGGTTAAGAAAATTTTTGGAAATTCAAGGTTATCGATGCTTTTTAAATAAATCTATATATATATATATTTGTGATGATATTCTTGCAGAACATGAACAAAACTAATAAAAATGATCTTTATGATCATATCATATCAATCATTTATTTTCGATATACATATATACATATAGAATCTTTCGCCTAACTCGACTACCTAAAATATCTTGTTTATTTTGTACGATAGAAAAAATGTCAAAGAAAAAAAATATTTTGCGAAGGCGCCGATATAATAGCGATGGACCGAATTTTTTCTGAGATATCGAAAATATTTAATGATTTTAATATATGAACAATTATAATATGAAATAAATCACAAAATAAATTTTTTAACTAACGATAAGTCCACTGTCAATTATTAAAACATATATATTATTTTCATTATGTGTATACGTATTAAATTACAAAAAAATTGTTTAATCAACAAGTATACTTCAAAAATTAAATTTTAACATTTTTTTTTTGCGATTATTCATTGTGACAATGAACATGCAACGTACTCTACTAATTACTTCTATCGAATGGGAAAAAATTCACGCAAGATTAGTTTTAAAATGTATCAAATAATTTATTTCTGACTCTACTGGTATTAGAACACATTTTGATTTCATCATAAATTTTTAGTGCATGTGCATGTTCAAATTGTATATTTATAAATAAAATACTTACCTTTTTTTTTATAAAACTGAATGGTTTATGTGTAACAATGATATATTATTTTTGCAATATATATTGAAACAATCTATGTAAATTATGCACTAAATATTTTTTTTGGCGTTACCAACTTAGTTCACTGACATTAGGTAAAACAAAACAATAAAAATTATACATGATACTGTACATGATTACAGGAACAATTTTTAAATAGTACATTTAAGTGAAAGTAAAAAATCATTTACACTACATTAAGCGTTATACGCTATCTCTTATGAAGAAGATCTAGAATAAGCTATATGTATTATACAAATTATAAATATAATTTCCTCGCTTTTGACAGCAAAATGTTTAGAACTACATATATGACTATTATTTACTCTAGGATTTATGTACTACATCATAAAACCTTATAATATCATAACGAGAAATAATCGCAATTCTACAGATGAAAGATGAGGACTTAAAGTTAGAATAAGAGTTTCCCATACAAAACATAGCGATTTTATTCTAGAAATAATGAGATAAATTTGGTTAGTCGTGTTGTGGAAACTTGTATACTGGCCTATGTTCGTGATACGCATTATTGGACACAGTATTTATATACCGTTATAATGCACACGTATATTTAATAGTATTAACAAGTATTGTAATGCTCATTATAACGCCAATGAGCCCATAACGTGATTTTCTGACAAAATCATTGTATTTGAAACATCAAGCGGCGATGTAGCAGTCGTGAAAGAACTGAGCAAACATCGATATGCCCAAAAAATGCTACTACCACTGTAGCCAATAACGCACATTTGTCATAAATAACGCCGATGCTGCTATCGCCGCCAGCTTCGTGGTTCTCCATCTTCCTCCTCTTCTTCTTCATTTTCTTCCAGAAATAATGTTTCTGCTGTTCCCTGTGAATACGTACACTGACATTAATTTCTAATACAATTAGTTTAAGTCACTCCGTTTATCATAATCAAATTTCATTATCATATTCATGATATTAATTTTGATAATTACACTTGGAAACAAACGATAAGAATTTATCTCAAATTTTTTCTAAATGAGCCTTTTTTAAACACATTTGCATCAGAAGAAAGAATGAAATCATCAAATATTACATCACACTCAATTCTCTAGTAATAAATAACAACAAAATTGAATATATATATTGAATGTATGCTAATGATGTAAATGGGTTAAAACTTTCTTTTAACCGAAGTGTAACGTTTTATCTTTTAAATAAACGCATGGGTAAGAATTTATAGAAAATATATAATTAAATCTTGCCTTGAAGTATACAAACGGTACTTGATAAATTACTTAAAGTAGATTTTATGTTTTTTTTAAAAATAGTTGTTTATAAGAAAGATAGCATAAATATGTAATGTTGTATTAAGTGTATAATTTGATAAATATACTATTAATTGTAGAAATGTCATAATTATGTAAATATTTTATCCCACTGATATTTGTAAACAAGTTTATCTAAAATTGAGGTTCTTAAATAATAAAGTGAAGTTGCGTGTGTTTTAATAGTTGAGTTTTTATTCTCTTTATCATAAGGATTTAAAATAGTGATTCTCAATCATTGTGCTGCGAAACGTTTCCAAAAGTGTTCCGCCAAATTTTATAAAATGAATGTAATTAAATTAGCTACTAATAAGCAATAAAAAAAACAACATTTTAACATCCTATTTGTGCGAATTTGGATTTTCTGCATTAACTAATATATAAAATCTTAAAAAAGATCAAGATGTGGGGGAAAATGTTGAGCATGACATGAGAGTTGCTTTACTCTTTTATTAATCTTATTTAATAAAGCTCTATATATATTAATTAAAAAAATTTAAATTATTAATCTGTAGTTATCACTGGCCTTACTTGCAATATTTCAAACTTAAAAATATTTAAGTTTTCGACGAGAAAAAAAGATTGAGGAACACTGGTTTATAGCATGCGTTGTGTGTGTGTGTGTATTATGGCGTATGCCGATAAGAGGCAAGGGAACGTTTCTAGTTAAACGATCATGATCACATCAGGTCCACTCAAGTATAAGGGGTAGTTTTTCCCTTTATCAAACAAACTTATTGTAAGATCAAGTATGGATACAGATCGAACGTTCTCGAAATATGCGCAAGAGTGGGAAGAACAATATGTATAAAAAAAAAGAGGCCCAAGAAAAAAACACAAGTTTCGAAAATCTCTTTTCTCATAAAAAGCGGTCGTCTCAAAGCTTCGATTGTTTGTAATAATTCAATTCAATAATGAACAATAACTTGTATTCTCTGTTTAATCTCTTAGCTGAGCAATGACGAGCATATTGGTCATGTAAGAAAACTCTTTGTTATTTAAATTAAATTTTATGTATAAACTAAATACTATTTGTAAATTTGTAATATATTTTGTAATATTTTTTAATATTTTATATTTATATTTATTTTAAGAGATGAAAAAAATTGTACACATTGTGATCCATAAATAATTTATAAATTTTTGACTATACTTCTTCATTTGTTTTTTAATTTTATATCTTTGTTTCAAGGTATTTATTCCACTATTGATAAACCAAAACTCTTTCCAAATAAAAAGATTAAAATGTTGCTTATAATCAGGATCGTGCGCGAGTATTGTGAGTTTTTTCGTCTGTGATAAAGAATGATCACTCAAGTTTTTCTTTTCTAATAAGCTTAAGGGATCGGTTGTTTTCTTTCTATTATGCTTGTTGCTTATAAATTGATAATAATCTTTTAAAAAACCAAGTGCTATTTCTTTATAATTTAATTCAATTATACAACTGTGCTTGACAAGTATACTCTTAAGGACTTTTAAATATTATCAGTCGGTTATGCTTATAAAAAATTACAAGTCCCAAAATGATTATAATAAACTTTCACTGTATTATCTCAGTAAATATTTTTTTATAGCTTAATCATTAAAAAATTAAAAAATCATCTATACATACTTCTAAATCGATTTCTTCTTCAGTATTAGGTGGTGCTTGCTCAGAATGTACTGAAAGTTGTACGGAAGAATTCAGATTATTTCCACTTCCACCACGATGTAAATGGTGTCCGGATACCCAGGTTATAGATAATAATCTATCTTGAAACGTACGGCCTTTTAACATTGCAACTTCAGCTTCTTTCCTGGACTTATAATTGATTACGATAGATGGTGTTGTATCATCTATAATTTGGTTCACTATTTCTCCAAATTGCTAAAAAAAGGAAAATATAACGATAACAATGTTATAACTAGTAAACATCTATTTTATTGATAACTATATTAATAAGCTTACTTGAAAATGTGCTAGAACATCTGATTTTTCCTCCGTTTCGTAGCCTGAGACTAGAAGACTTGTTGGTCTATGATCTACAGAAACGTGAGCAAAACTTCCTCTTCCTCGTCCCCTGTATGAAACTGCGTGAGTTCCTCGTATAATTCTACTTGACCTCGCACCTCTACCTACTCCTGCACTCGTATGTAGACCTAATGCAGCAGCTTGTACTCGTAATTCATTTAATCTCTTCTGCAATTCTCCTGCGTCATGGCCTTCCTGCTGAGCAGTCATTAAATCTAGCTCAGCATCTAAAATCTCTTTTTGAGTTTGCTCTTTGGACTTTATTTGTGACTTATTTCCACAAATTTGTCCATTTGCAGCTAAATCTTTACGTAAATTATCAATAGATTGTTGCATAGTTTTAATTGTCGCCATTATTGCATCTTTTTGTTCTGGATTCTTTTCTGCTTTATCTATTAAAACTCGTATTTCTACGAGATGTTTGTCTAGAAGTTCTTGTTTCCTTTTCCTTAAATCAGCAGTTATTTTTATTGCTTCTTTACGTTTTTCTTCTTGTTTTTTCTTTAATGTTTCTTTAGCCGCCAATATCTCCTGTGTCTTTTTTATTGCTAAAACTTTTTCTTCTCGTGTAGGAACTGCTGTCGCTTTTGGTGATGTTGGGACTACGTTTTGCGTATTTTGTTCATCCGAAGAACGACGTGTCGGTACATACTCATTTTCCTCCGTTTTTGCTGGTAAATTTAGAGCAGCGCCTAATCTTTCTTTTACGGAAGGACGGCAACCTTGTAAAATACAGTAATATTTTAATAAAAATTGGACACTGACAATAATATGTTTAATTTGATTTGATTTGATTACTATTATTATCATTAATATTATTAATTTATAAATTGTTGTATGCAAAAATTAACTAATGTTTCAATTATGAATTTCATTAAATATACAATAAATGTAATCTTCAAATTACCGGGTGGTACGTTTTCTATAGCTCCGCTAACTGAATTGTTATTAATATTATGCCAAAAGACTTTTATAAATCTATTATTCAATACAGCTTCAGTACTTCTGTATGCAGCTTTAGCTTCTGTAGGTAATTGGAAAGTAACTAAAGCTGCTTCTGGATCACCTCCAAAATTAACTTGAATATTTACAATTTTTCCAAATTTGGAAAAGTGATTATTCAATTGTGTTATATTGTTTAAACTTCGCGGAACTTTCTTTAATTCTAAAGAACAGTTAGCTGGATTATGTACTGCTCTTTGTTTTGGTCCAAGACGATTAAAATCAAATGCTTGTTTTCGTTTCAATGGATTTGCTTGACTATGTGTTATTTCTGTTGAGTTTGTGTGAGGAATTACTGGTACACTAATCAATTCCCTTTGACCTCTTCCGTAAAGTCCAGATCCAGTCTGTGGATGCCTACCCCATGGCATTCTTGGTTCCATGCTAGGAGCATCCGGATTGTATTCTGCAAATGCATCTAACATATTTTCGTTATTCTTATTATATCTCGTAAAAGATTGTTGTCATATTTATTCAATACAATATAATATTGTAAATGTTTTAGTTATACAAAGTTTATAACAAACAATATTATATTTCTATTCTAACGCTCTAAACAATGTCTTCATAAAAAAAATTTATATATAAATCATATAAATTATATTCAATGAAATAATATTGATCTCTTTGATCAATTGAAAATAATTTTTAATTTTTCATTTAGATAAAATATGAAACTTTAATTATTGCGAATAAAATAATTATACAGATATACTTCATACCCATATTAGAATGATGTTGATTTCGCAAATGTGGTGGTGGTAGGCTTGCGAGTGGAAGGTGTGGTGGTGGTGCATTTCCATTGGGACCTGGAGGTGGATCAGGTACTGCTGTTACTGGTACTGTACCCGGAGCTTGATGACCATGTGGTCCAAAAGTCAAAACACGACTTAGAGCAACATCCTCCAATACAACAGGATCAGTACCATGATCATAAGGACAAAGATCCCCTCTCATACAATAGCCTTTCTCTACAAAAAGATATTTAGTATTCAAGATTATTATATATATACATATACATACACAAACACTTTGTATATTTTATAACTATTAATTCTTTTGTTACCAACGATCAGTAGTCATTTACCATCAATCTATCTCACCAATGACTTTAGGTATTAATTAAAATTTGACATTGATTCGTTACTTTAATTACATTCATTCAATATAATTTGAATAGTAAATTAAAAATTTACATAATGTGACAAAGTATCTAAAATACTTCTTCCTTTCAACGGTAAAATATATGTTCAGTCTATGATAAAGTACACATTCATGCTGAAATGCATGCACATTTTCTGACTACATACTGTGGTATCAAAAAAATTAATATTCATAAAATTTGGTAAGTTATTATCATCCTAATATTGTTTCAATTATCGATGATAAAACTATTTCAAATATATCATTAAAGATATTTTTAGATATTTTATAGTTATTTGTGTATTTTAGTAACAAATTTAAAAATAAAAATATATATTCTTACAATGAATTCATTTATATAACATAATTAATAATAGCGCACCATCAAAATCTCTACACCTTCTCTTTGCTTGAAAAGGACCAATTTGATTGCTTGGCATGTTAGATGCAACAGCAACAACACTTTGAATTGATTGACTTGTAGTAGATAACCTCATGTCCACGTCTCCGTGATTGCTATCTTGCGTTGGAGTACCACCACCTGGGCTTCCTTCAACTCGTTCCGACCTATCCACATCTAATCTCTCAGAACGTTCTATTTTTTTACGATCTATAGATCTTGATCGAGATCTGGATCTCAATGGAGTTGGAGATCTATTTCTAAAACGCGCTCTATGATCTCGACTATCAGGACCATCTCGTAACCTTGGTCGTATTGGAGATGTACTACGACTTCTAGTGCGTCTACGTATAAACAAAAAATCAAAAAAGATCTTTATTATTCTATCTTCACCAAAAATATTCTAAAAAGTAATCTTTATATATAGGAATATTATAAAGTTATTTGATGTAATACATATAAATAATAAACCATTTTAACAAGAATCGTTCGTGCAACCTTCTGTCGTGTCGTCTAGCTGTGATAGGTGGAGATTCATTCCGCCATGGACGACTCCTATCACGTTCTCTGTCTCGACGAATATGTTCTCTGCTTCTTGATCTGCGTCTATCTCTTTCCCAAGAACGCGATCGAGATCTTGTCCTTGATCTCATACGACCGCTCCTATAAACACATTTGGGGAAAAAACAAAGACAAAAATATATATTTTTATAAGATATTCTTACTATATTAAGTGTCTCCAAAAAAAAAACGAAAATAATTATTTATATATGAATTAAGAAACATTTTTTGAAATATTGATTCTTGCTCTATTATATTTTATAGAAACTTTTACAATAAAAAAAAATTTCCATAATGACTTAATTACTTTTATGACTAAAAACTTCTAAATTCAAACTTATATAGTTACTTTTTTATGTAGTGTAAATATAATACAGTTATAAATTCTTTTTAATATACACTGCTTACTGTTAAAATAATCTTTTTCTATCTTATAAGTTTCATCAAATAAGATCAATTACATCACACAGAAGTTATAAATAAGAAAAATATTTTAAAATTTATATTTACTGAATCATTTTGTTTATTTATACTTATAAGAATACTTAAAGATAGATCCTATGATTAAGAAGCAATTCACATAAAATGAAATTCAAAAATACATGAAATAATGATATTCGAATATTAATTATTAGTTTTTAAATATGACTAGAAAAATTAAATTATACAAAATAAAGAGTTAACAAAGATTATTATTTATATATTAAATCTTCAAGTTCATAAAAATAAATTTAGATAGTTACTAAAAGTATACATCGGTAGAATTATAATCTTGTTATTAATACTTAAATCATGTAATACACTTATGAACCATTATATCATATGATAAAAATGTTATATTTTATAATACATATGAGTATAATATTATCAAATATGCAAAATCTTTTTTCATATGTACATAAATATTTATTCATTCTATGAATATAGTATTAATTATCCGAATTTCACTACTAACTAGAGAAGTCATATGTATTGTGACATGTTATAAATTGATACTTATATTGTTTCAAAATTTAAACAAAGAAATATTTAAAGAAAACACTTACCGACTACGAGAACGTTTTTCTTTCTCCTTATCACCCTTGTCAGAATCTGATTTTCTTGTTTCACGCTTGCAAATAGTTGAAGGTGTTGAACCATTAACTTGAAGTGGAACAATGGGATTAGGAATCGCAGGAGCTAAAGAAATTGTGGTATCGGTAGTTTTTTCTGATGTTAACACTGGAGGCGGTGGGTTCACACCTGGTGGAGTTCTACCTCCATCTGGATCTCCTTTTGAAGGTGGAAGTATGTATTCTTGAGTCTCCAAAGTTTTAAATAATAGCTCCACAAAATTTTTAGTTTCTATCATCACACACAAAGTACACATGAATTATTATTTACATTTATAAACATAAATTTATTAAAATTTCTAAATTATGTAAGTAAAGAAGATACCTTGTTGCAAAAATACATCAAGCTGTTCTACCATACAACCTCTTAACTCCTCTAAGGTTTTATCTTTCTTAACCAAGGCATACACATATTTAGCTAGTGCAGCAGGATCTGCATCACAGCTGTAAACACATGTATGATACTATATATTAAACTTTATATATTAATATATATTTATATAATATATATACATAATATTATGCAAAATATAAAGAGAACTTTAAAAATTATCATATTACAACGTACATTCATGATTTACATTATACGTATGTTTTGTCAAATTCTTTTTTATTTCTTGAAAAGCTACGAAGCAACTGCAATCACTTTGCAGAGAAATTATTCTTTAAGGAAATAAAAATATAAAATATAATAGAAATGCTGAAAATTATATATGAAATATATACATATCATCCATCATACGTACGCACGCGCATACACACATGCGCGCGCGCACGGATATACATGTATATGTTTTATATATATGTATATAAAATATTGCCAAAGCGTTATTAGTATTATTATACGATTAAAAGAAATTTATAAAAACAGAAATATATCTCGTAATATTATGATGTAAAAGTATATTATCTGATTAAGAAAAAGAAAAAATAGTTTAAATAGGAATTAAAAGTCTCGATAATCCTTTAATGAAAATGTTTCACTACGACAAGAATGACACAATGATTTAATGAAGCATGAAAGAAAATACATAACAGAATCAAAAATTATCATAAAGACTATTTAAAATAATAGTTTTAGTAGGAAGTAGAAAAAACGACACATGTACGGCCATTTATGCATCGTATAGATATATTCGTCCATACGCGCGCGCGCATACACACTCATACACATACATTCATAGATATACGCACAGACACAAATACGCAGCACACAAAACGTACTTGGACAAGCTGGCCTACTTACAGCGGCTCCAAAACGGCAGTAAGCCACGCTTTGAATTGATCTGGATTCTCTATTATCATTTTTAACAAAATCGCAATGAAAAATGCATAAAAGTCTTGAAACGCACTCGTTAGTTAAACGCTTTCTGGGCGGGAATAAGCACTCTTCTATGTAAAGACAGTCGCCATTCTGAAATTTTATACCCAATATAATTTTCATGTAGATAGACAACCTTGTTCCAGTAAACATCACTAGAGACGCTACGATCAAATTTTGCGTATGCGCATACTACATATATACATATATATATAATATATACGTACGATCTTTTCTAGAAACGATGGAGAAACTAAAGATCACCAGAAAATCCTTAGAACTAGCAATATGACAACAGCGCCATCATCTCTAATCAATGTTTCACCGAGACAATAGATTTTCAATTATTATACTTTTCGGAGTTTTCTAAGTTTCTCAGTGTTCTTGTTCAAAGTCTTATTACCGTTATCCATTCGTTACATTTTTCTTATACTTTTATTATATCTTATTAAATATAAATATACAAATGAATATAAACATTATTCAGTAAAATATTCAAGGTTTCGTAACCACATCGTTTCTTGAGTATGCACTAACAAGTCGGTGCGATAGGAAACGAAAACCCTATACTCCCTGTACAAGTACTTTTATATATATATATATATACTAATCAAGTGACGGAAGAATGGAAAGTTACTCATTCCGGATATAAAACAGTTATTGCTGACGTCTTTCGATATGAATCTTTTATAATAGTATTTTGACATATCCAATTGTTAGAAATTATTATTTTAGTGAAAATATATGATTAAGCGAATTGAAGAATATTATTTAAATAAAGGTTGTTAACATTAACACGTGGCGTCAATCCGTCACATCTAGTTTCAAATACATCACACTCTTTTTCATCCTGTGTAAAAATGGCGAATATAGAGATTGAAAGAGCGAAGGTATTGCGATTATAAAGATTTTAATTTAATTTATTTTTTCTTTTAATCAAGAAAATAATGCTATCTTTAAAAGGTATTATTGTTATTAATAAAATGCGATAATCATTTTAATAGCTGTATCCTTTTTGTATTGTATTCAATTGTACTTCTAGTTGTCACATTAATATTATACCATGGCAGTTTTAATTTATTTTAAGGCATAATTTTATTTAATCTCACTTTGTATTTATAATGCGTGTGTTTTTTTAGTTGGAGTCTTCTATACGCAATTTGAAGCTCTCAGGTCATGTAGGTTTTGACAGTCTTCCAGATCAATTAGTAAATAAATCGGTTCAAAATGGATTTGAATTCAATATCCTTTGTATTGGTATGATATATTTTTGTATTTATAAGGAAATCAAAATTTACTTTTTTAATTTATCAGTAGCCGATGATATATTAGATTATTATAAAATGAATAAATTTTTTCAGGTGAAACTGGCTTAGGTAAATCGACGCTTATGGATTCGTTGTTCAATACAAGCTTTGAATCAACTCCAAGTCCACATAATTTAGCATCTGTAAAATTGAAAGCGCATACCTACGAATTACAAGAAAGTAATGTTAAACTTAAACTTACCATTGTCGATACAGTTGGATATGGGGATCAAATTAATAAGGAAGATAGCTTTAAGACAGTTGTTGATTACATAGATGCTCAATTTGAAGCATATTTGCAGGAAGAACTGAAAATCAAACGCTCTTTGTCAACTTATCATGACAGTCGTATCCATGTTTGCCTTTACTTCATTTGTCCTACTGGTCATGGGTAAATATTTCCAAGAAAGCAATATAACTTATGAAGTTCTTACCAGTAAGAAAAGTTTCTTGTCTTATTATTGTTATCCTGTTTTACAGTAATCCCTTTATTTACGCGGATTTAATTTAATACACTTGAACTACATGAAGCCTGATCTTATTATGATGCGTTATATGAAAACACAAATTAGAGGATTTTTAGTATAATTTATTTCTTAATCGTATAAATTTATTTTTCTACTTTAATAAAAGCTAAATACACATTTTTTAAAATGGAATAAATCCATGTTTTAAACAGCTTTTCATGGTTCCATTTACACGCTACTTTTTGAATTATTACCCGCGTAAATAGAGGGATTACTATATTTATATTATACTTGCAATTTTTTTTACCAACAACTACTAATATCAATTATTACATAAGCAAGAAAGGTTAGACCGTTTTTATATATGGTATCATTTTTGTCTATCGATTAAAACAGTATAATCTTTCTTAGTTATTTGATATTAATAAAGAATTTATTATGTATTATCATATATTCTTGGGGTTACCTGATATAATTAATTATATATTTTTAGACTTAAGTCGATTGATCTTGTATGTATGAAAAAGCTGGATACAAAAGTTAATATTATACCGATCATCGCTAAAGCTGATACAATATCAAAGACTGAGTTGCAAAAATTCAAGGTACATAATTTCTAAGTTTAATAATATTAATTAATATTTTCATTTTATTTATATCATTTTCTTGCAGAGTAAAATAATCTCAGAATTGCAAAATAATGGAGTTCATATATATCAATTTCCAACAGATGATGAAAGTGTGGCTGAGGTGAATTCTAGTATGAATGCTCATGTACCTTTTGCAGTAGTCGGTAGCACTGATTTTGTACGAGTTGGAAACAAGATGATGCGATCACGTCAATATCCTTGGGGTACAGTTCAAGGTAAGGAAATTGTTGCAATAGAATATATAATGATGCTTGGTATTATATGAATGAATAATAACAAATTTTTATATATATAACAGTGGAGAATGAATCTCATTGCGACTTTGTAAAGTTACGTGAAATGCTTATTAGAACAAATATGGAAGATATGCGAGAAAAAACACATTGTCGTCATTATGAATTGTATCGTAAGAGAAGATTAGAGCAGGTGAAAATTTTTTATGTTATTCTATAAATATAAAATTAGGTATAGCAACTAATACGGTGTCTTTTTAACAAATTAGTACTTATTTATATGGGAGTTTACTTTAAAAATCTAATTTCTGAAAATCTATAGGCGTTTATTCAGGAGAAATAATTGTTATTATTATTATTATTATTATTTAAAAAAAAAAAGATATTTATTAACTCTTTGATTGCTATGGGCGCATATATGCGTCCAACGCAAGCCATCGATATAGACTATGGACACAAATGCGCTCTCGGCGAAGACTTTAGCTGTTTACTTCTGCCTCATGTTTATTATAAGAAATTGTTTCTCTCGTATAAGTCCAATATATATTGAAAATAAAAAATGATTGGATTCATTTTGCAGTGGACAAAGTAATAATAATTGGATTATGTACTATATTATAATGTGTTAATACGCCGCCGATAAGATCCATATTGAGCGCAAAAGTATTCAGTCCCCAGCGATCGCTACTGCCGGCGTATGCCGCGCACACGAAGTGCTTCAACTTAGAGCATTTAGCAGTCAAAGGATTTAAGAAAATAATACAGATATAGATCACTCGTCGTTCTTTACTCGTATATTGCTGCGACAGTTCTCTCTGATCACTACTTTCAGATTCACTTTCTCTAACCAACTTTAACAGATTAATCGAGCATCGAGGCCCCGCTCCCGATAAGGGGAGCTTATCCGCTCCGAACCGAGCTTTAACAATACGATTCTTAAACTGTTCATATTCAAAATATTATGCCTTAACCACATCCTCCGTAAATATCCGAACCATACTGTGAATACATGACCCTTTATGCCTTTGTTGCGTTTTACGCAACATCCGAACCGTGCTGTAAATACACTACTTTATTCCTTTGTCGTATTTCACACAACTACGATGCGATTCTCGAATTTCGCCTACATTTATAAAGTAATCATATATTTGTTATTTTTCAAAATAGTCTACATTATTTACGATAAATTTGATCCATCTTTCAGGCAACTGTCAAATTCCTGAACAAAAAAAAGATAACGATTTTGTTGAAATAACTTTAACCCTTTTAGTGCCGAAACAACGATATATCGTTACGTATCCGATTACTATTCGCATTGCGAGAGAACTCATCTCATAGTTTAAATTTCTGTTATATTTTATGCTGGTTGGTGCAAAGACAGTGTGTATGCTGGAGCGATAAGATAGAAACTCAGGATTAAAGTTTATAGTAAGATAGTTTCTTGGGACCGTTATCGCAATATGTCGATAGCTGTTAGAACAGAAAGTTTTATTGTCTATTTTATTGTTCTATTTTCCTCGATCTTTTTAAAGAGCATTTCTTAGCAGTTAATGTTTGAAAACCGTCACATTTTGGATATAATTATAATTAGCAATAAAGAATTTTGTAAATTTTGTTACTTCCTTTCTAAAAAAATTACACCGTTATGGATAACAGAATTAGTTGACGAGTTACAATTAAGTGAAAAAAATGTTGACAGTGATGACCAATTATGTGCACTTAGACGTCGGTGACGAAATAATATCGTCGAATATATAGCGACAGCGAAACGAGCAAATATATATAATTTTTTTTATTAAAGTATATAATTTTCATGAAGTTACCGAGACAAATGATAGACAATATAATGCACGCCCATTATTGTTGGAACCCACGGTTCCTAAACATGTGCCACCGAACAATTTGAAACCTGTAGATTATTTCAACTTTTTTTTTACTCATGAATTTCTGAACAAATTAAAATTAAAACAAATCGCTACACAAGACAGTTTTTCGCAAATATCAGAGTACCAGATGGATCCAAAGCAGTAGCTAGATAACACAATATATAAATATTTATAATAATACTAAAATTTTTTTTTAGTAATATTATTCTAGCTACACGAATCACTTGTTTCGTAGCAGATCCGTTTAACGCTTGAAAAATGACTGATAATGTCATATTTATACTTCATACTATGTGATCTACATGCGATGATGTTTTATTCTATGTTTGAATTTTGTAAATATCATTCTTAGTTAGGTTTTTATGAGCTTTTTCCCAAACCTTAGCAAATTCGTCAAATCGTATCTTCGCTCGACTCTAAAAGGATTAATATCAAGGCACCAAATTAATTGCTACACCTAATAAATAGTATTTCTAAATCTCAAATATATAACATTTAAATATGAAATAGTGAAATGATCTATTTTAGATGGGATTCAGTGATGTTGATAGTGACAACAAACCTGTAAGTTTCCAACAAACTTGTGAAGCAAAGAGATCTATTCATTTACAAGAATTACAGCAAAAAGAAGATGAAATGAGACAAATGTTTGTTGCAAGAGTTAAAGAAAAAGAGGCTGAACTTAAAGAAGCTGAAAAGGAGGTAAACATTATTATTATTAAAACTTTCATCGTACTATATAAAAGTATAATTGTTTTTTATAGTTTGTACAACATTTTTATTTTCATGTAAAAATTAATGCCAGCTCCACAATAAATTTGATAAACTAAAAAAAGATCATACGGAAGAAAAAAAGAAATTGGAAGAAAGTCGGAAAAAACTTGAAGATGATATTTTGGAATTTAATAGACGCAAAACGCAATTTGCTCAACAACCACAACATCATACGCTTACATTAGGGAAAAGTAAGAAAAAGTAATATATCTAAATGGACAAATATAATTCTTGTATAAGATTATATTAACAAAAATGGAACTATAATCAAGATAATATATTACAGTATTCATTTAAAATTTAGACGCAATATCTATCCAAAGTATACAAGATATACAATCTTTGTAAAAAAAATAAAAAAAGATAAAAAAAAAAATAATCATCATCGCACAATATAATTTAAATTTTATTCTGTCATTATAGATAAATTCTAATACATGAAAATTAACTTTGAAATAAATTTACTTCGTAACAATTGTAATTATTTTAGCAATTTTATTATTAATTTAAATTTTTGCAATAATGAGATATTTACTTTTCTTTCAAAATGATTTTTAAAGAAGTATATTGTAAACAAGCCTATTTATATATATATATATATATATCTGTATTTTTTATTTATATTACAAATACTGCAAACTTTTGTGCCTAATTTCTTAATCTTACAATTAAGTTAAGTTTTCAATAGCTTTATTTTATAAATTCCTCGCATAATAACATCTTAAAAACGTTTTTCTTCGTTTTAATTGTTAACTATCTAATAGATAACAATTTACATAAAAAATATGACTCCCAAAAATATTTGGATTCTACAGTATATCCAATTTTATGGCTTCATATTTCAAACGTTCTTAAAGCAGTCGCCCTTATTATTCTTTTTAGCAATAGGTTATTTATTAATGTTGATGAACATATATAATTTACTTTAAGAATTTACGTAATTGCATAATCAAAATTATAAAACGAAATGTCACATTTTTAGCTCACAAAAACATTCGGACACGTATTAAATTTCCCTGTTAATCTTCTGGTAATTCGATTATTCAAGAAAGCGAAAACATATGATTCCAAAGAGCATTAGAGATACATTAGACATGTATCTCAAGAAGACCATGTCTTCTCACTACCTTTTAATAGTAAATGTGAATTTGTCTAAAATGGGTCAAAGGAAAGAATATGACGTTAGATGTGAGACAACTTGTAATTTTCTACGGGGAAAAGAGAAAAACTTATCGTGAATTGGAGCAATTTTTGGTATAAGAAAAAGTATTGTTGCAGATATCATTTAACGATTTCATCATGAAAATGGCATTGAATCAATTCCGCAAATTGAAAAAACGCATTACGTACGTCCCTCTTAAGTATGAGAGAAAAAAACCAAATTATTTCAAAAATAAAAGAAAATCCGCAAATAAGTGCTCAAGAAATAATTAGTAAGTTATTAGAAGAAAACGCGAAAAAAATGTCGATTGAAACAATTTGGGAAATATTCGAAATTTAACTTTTATAATTACGACAGAATAAATAGCAATGGTCTAACGAAAAATGAATAAAGGGTTCTATTTCAAGAATACAAAAAGTACGATAAAATTCGGAATTATTGACGTAATGTTCTGAAACTGCATGTCATCATATGAAATTAGAAACTTTGTGTTCATTAACAGTATTATAGACAATTTATTTCGAAGTTCTAACAAAATGTGAATTAATAATAATTTTAAGTTTTATTATATCAAGACAATAACCCAAACACAGGTAATGCATTTTGCAAGTTATTATAAATCACTGCCCCAAAATTCTTATTTCCCACCAAAATCACCGGAACATAATCCCATTGAAAATTCATGGGATGAATTAATAAGAAAATTTTAAAAACTTCAATTGTTTCAATAGCATAATTAAAATAAAGAATTAAAAATGAATATGCAAATATAACTATACAATATTTGTAAAAAATTTTAAATAATACGTTAAACATATTAAAACATATTCTAAAATAAAATGGTTACTCTAAAAAGTATTAAAATTATTTTTTAATATTAAAATTTACATAAAATAAGTGATAAATAAATATTGTCCAAATATTTTTTTAAGTCAAAAATGCGACATTATTTCGTTCAATAATTTTTAGTATGCAATATATGTAAATTTATAAAATAAATTATATATGGTTATTGAGATTAATAAATGACCTATTGCTAAAAAAAAATAACCAGGACGATTTCTTTATAAAGGAGCAAAATATGAAACAATGCAATTAGTCATATCTAGTGTCCAAATATTGTTGGGAGTAATAACATATGAATAGCATTTTAAATAGAGTAAGAAAATACATCATTAAAATTATTTATACTTCTGTATGGCAAAAACCTTAATTCTGTCATTTTGGTAAATCAATTTTTCCTTACACATCGAACACGATCGATTCATGTAGTCCATATTTTATATGGCTTAGCAATTGATCATTACAAAATATATATTATATGAATAATGAATATTAGATTATTAACTTAAAAATTTTTAATCTACTTATATGAACTATAAAGTATATTTTGTACTTATATTAATACAAATGAAATTGTTATACTAAGATTAAGGCTAGATTTCAATTTCCATCGCATTTACATATAATAACGGATAAAAATAATCTAAAAGATATTATTTTCAAACGATAGATATAAATTTATTACTAAGTTAACAAAATTATTACGTTTAAGATAAATTTTAGCCTACTTTATTTGTTTAAAAAAAAAAGTGAATTATGTATCGTACGAACAAAAAGTTCAAATAAAAATATATACATAATGAATGAATGCTGCAGGGGCATATATGTTATATATAACCCCACGAAACCTATATACAAGGAGGACGATCGCAGTGTTATAAATATGTCTACGATATACACAATGAGAGGATGATTTCTATTGCCACTAGAGAGCGCGTCGATTCGCTAGATCTGATTTTTCAAATATGAAAAAACCTACCTTTAACTTAGGAAAAAAATAAATAAATAAGTAGACGAAGTAAATAAAAAATTATAAACTAAAGAAAATGGAATAATTGGTTATAATATAACAAAGGCAAGAAAAAATAACAATAGCATGAAAAAAATGTTGATAAATCATCCTATATATCGGTAAAAAAATTGTGAAATGGAATCAATTTATCTTTAACTCAGTTAGTATAAAACTGAATAATACTGCATGTAAAATGTAATTGCCAGTTACCTTAAACAGTAAACCACAATATCGACTATATAAAATAACCTGTTGAGCTATAAGAAAAATAATCCTTATCCTTTAATTAATCTTTAATTAAATTAAGGCTTCGTGATTAAAACAAAAGCTTCAAATACAACTATTTGTTTATTTATAAAATCACACGTATTTAAATCTGAACTTCTGAACACCAGCGCTGCCCTCGTGGAGAATTATCGTACTCGGTATTTAATTATTTTTAACAACACAAATTCCACGAAAACGCGTATCTCGATCGTCCTCCTTGTATAGAGCTTCGTTTATAGCCCTATAAAAGCAAGGCGTTATAAAAGGATACAGTGGCGCCAACTACAAATCGAAATACGAATTATAGAAGAGCTTCTAGAATCACGTGATCGTGATGTAGTGTACTGAAGACATGGCGGACAAGGAAGAACATGAGAAGACCATCGCCGAAGACTTGGTTGTTACCAAGTATAAAATGGCTGGCGATATAGTAAATCGTAAGAAAACATCTTACCCTTCTTTCGAGAAGCTTGAAAATCACAAATGATTTTGGTGTATGTTGCCACCGATGGTTACTTGGCTCAATTTTGGTACGGCCATATGGAACGTGGCGCGCCAATGCCGGGCTCTTACCATGTGGGACAGCTAGCATCAACTCTCATTTTAGTATTTTCTTGAAATATAGATTTCTTAAAATTTCAACAAATTGGAAAGATATATTTCTGATGAATATCATAATTGTATCTTTCCGGTTATTTTTAATTTTTGTATGATATTTAATCAAAGAACCAGTATTAATATGAGATTTTCAAATGGTATAAGATATTCTCAGAAATGCCCGCGTTTTCTTTCACGCTTCCTATATAATAAAAATTCGTTGAAATATCTTTAGAAGACATTTCATTTATATGCAATATGTTGATCAATTTAGAATTATGAGAGAATTTCTATACGCGAATAATATGGTTTTTTTTGATAAGTAAATATCAATTTAAAATCTTACATGTATAAATGTATGCCAAAAACATGATTCTCAAAATAATATAATGGCTTTAAAAATCTGTGAAACTTAACTATTATAAAAAGCAACAGAATAAGAAAAGAAATGTTGAACTTATTTTATTTCTTTGTAATTATTATAATTATAATTAATATAATATATTTTCTATATCGTAGGAGTATTGAAACAAGTTTTAGACAGATGTATTGTTGGAGCATCTGTGAGGGAGATATGTGAATATGGAGATACACTTTTAACAGAAGAGACAAATAAAGTTTTTAAGAAGGAGAAAGAACTTAAAAAAGGAATTGCTTTTCCAACCTGCATATCAGTAAACAACTGTATTTGTCACTTTTCTCCTATCGCAAGTGAACCGGATCTAATTCTGAAAGATGAAGATATGGTTAAAGTGTAAGTGCATATTATTTATTTTAAGATAATTTTTAATTGCTTTACATAAGTATTAGTCAACACAATTTATAGGTGTGCTTGTCAATGAAAGCAGTTTATATCCGTGCACTTGGATAAATCCATTATTTACATAAATACCACTGTGTTAAGTACAGATACCAGAGGCAGTCTAATGTCGTTAATAGTAAAGTAAAATAACATTGGTCATTGTAATGTATAATTTTTAGTGATCTTGGAGCACACATTGATGGCTTTATAGCAGTTGTGGCACACACTGTAGTTATAGGCTCTTCGACCGAACGCAAAGTTACAGGTAGAAAAGCTGATGCAGTTTTAGCTGCACATTACGCATCTCAAGCTGCGTTAAGACTTTTAAAGCCTGGAACAGAGGTATGATTTGTTACAATTTCAAAAATTACAATATAAGAAGTATTTTTTTTGTAATGAAAATAAACTTCATTAATCTAATATCAGGTATATTTTTTTAGACGTACACAATAACAGGAACAGTTGAAAAAATTTGCGATGCATATAAATGTAAGCCAATTGAAGGAATGTTAAGTCATCAATTAAAACAATTCAAGATAGACGGGGAAAAAACTATAATACAAAATCCAAACGATGCACAGAAAAAAGAACATGAAAAATTTACACTTGAGACTCATGAAGTAAGAGAAACTAATTGTGTATTTTAAAGTATTATTTTTTGAAATTTTGCAAATGGAAATGAAAAAATGCAATAATGTTACATAAATATTTTTTTTCTAGGTGTATGCAATGGATGTACTTGTTAGTACGGGTGAAGGTATAGGACGTGAACAAGATACTCGTGTTACTATATATAAAAAAACTGAAGAAACATATCAGCTTAAGCTGAAAGCATCCCGCATGTTCTATTCAGAAGTTTCCAACAAACATGGTCTTATGCCTTTTAATTTACGAACCTTTGAAGACGAAAAGAAAGCCAAGATGGCAGTTGTTGAATGTGTTAATCATAGGTTGATTGAACCATTCCAAGTAAGGAGTTTATAAAATTTCATTAAGGTATTCATTTAAAAATATATAAAATACAAGATATATATGGTCTAACATTATTTCAGGTGTTATATGAAAAACCAAATGAATATGCTGCACAATTTAAGTTTACGGTATTATTGATGCCTAACGGGCCACATAAAATTACTGGTATTCCTTTTGATCTGGACATTTATCAATCTGACTGTGTAGTAGAAGATCCAGAATTGAAGGTATACATAATATTCATCTATTTCAAAACACTATTTTCATGACATGTTTTAGAAAATGTATAAATAACACATTTTTACACTTTACATTATTATATATTTTATTTAATTTACAAAGTAAAACTATATACATAGATATTTATTTAATTTACAGTCTGTTGGCTCAGTAAATGAATTTGGTTATACATAATAATTTGTTACAAAACTTTATACATACAATCTATAACTCTCATATAGGAACATCTTTTTGATCTTGTCATAGATCACAATAACATATCGCTTAATTTTCTAACCTCTTATATTAGTATCTTCTTTAACCTATACTTATAAACTAAATCTAACTTGATTTAATCTAATCTTAAAAGAGAAACATTTTCAAAACATTAATAATCACATGCTATCCTATTTAACCTATTCGCTTCTTTGCACCATGACTGGATAAATTACTCTCTTTGGTCTTGTTCACTTGTTTTCAACCTCTTCTCTAACTTTCTCAATCACCTTATAGCTTCTTCTTTCCTTTCTTCTCCTAAAATTTGCCTTATGCCTATTTTCTATTTTTTTTACTTTTTCACGCTCTTTCCACCAATGCTCCATACTGTTTTCTTCTTTTCTCATTATTTAACCAAAACCTGTCACAAAATAAAATTATTTGTCTACTACATTATATATATATAAATATCTTGGTAGTAATATAAAATATTTTTTCTACAAAATGTTTAACTTTAATATCGTTACAATTGTAAATTAAATTAAAGAGGAAAGAATTTAATTTAATTTTATAACAAAATCATTGTTTTGCAGACTCTTTTATATACTTCAGCAAATCCTAAATCTGCAAAGAAAAAGAAAAAGAAGGCTGAAAAAGCTGTGGGGGAAGTAGCACTGGAAGTTGACGCTAAGGCCTAACACAATGAAGTTATGCTCGCTATGATTTATTGTCATCAAGCACTATCCCTTTCATATTATCTAGCAGTATAAAGAGTAAAATCAGAAACTTTTCAAAGAATATTGTATTTCACATTTTATTTTTAACCATCAATGTGCCCACTTTGACAGAGTGTAGATCTTTACATTATTATGCTTTTATTATTTCTATAACATATTATTCAATCAAGTTAAATTCAAGGTTAGCCAATGCATAAAAATGCTTATTATTTGAAAAGTGTCTAGTTTTACTCTGTAATAATGACACTTCATGCTATAATTCATTGACACTTACGTTTTTATACCAAAACGTCTTTCAATGACGCAGAGATTATTACTCTACAAAAACTGATAAATATTCTTAAGAAATTGTTACGGATACCTTACATTATATTATATCTTACATAATACTTAAACCAATGTCACTTTTTAATAACAATATGCAACTAATTTTTTTGGAATATCTTGTTTAATCAAGCCGAAGGTAAATCGTATGTGTATATATATACACACACGTCTTTATTAATATTCATAATTATTTAATTGCGAATATATTTTTTGTTAAACATAGCATGCACGCATGACGCATTCATATATATATATATACATACATGTTATGTGTGTGGATGTGTACGCGCGCGCGTAATGTGCTATAAATATATTCATATATTATCTTTAACTTTCTTTTACGTATAGGGACAAAGTTTTTGATAAAATTTATTAAAACGTAAACAATAACATAATCAAATTACATTACTCTGATTAACAACTTCGGCTATTTTAATAAATCAATTTACGTTAATATAAACTAGTCACAAAAAGAAAAAATTTTATGTGTCACAGTGGAAGTACAATAGGTAGAATTAAAATTCACTTACTTTGATAAAAATGTTTCTTCTGTATTATCTGATTTTATACGCTATCACCGGTACTTGAGAATTTAAACTGTAAACACATTTGGCTTGAATTTGTAAAATTGAAAAATATGTCAATGGTAGGACTATTCATAAACCATGAAATATTAATAAGTCTAAAGTGTTTCGTTGCGCAAATTCTTCGATGAAAAGGCAATCATTCTATAACCTATTTTAAGCACCTTATAAAAAATTTTATATCGGTAATTGAGAAGTACTTTACATAGATCAACACACTTGCTTCTCGTGTTGTTTGCATTTAACAAAATGGAAAATGGACCTCTATCGTATGACATACTTGGAAAGTATTCGACTTATTGAGGTAATAAGAGCAAAATAATAATGTGTGTTAAAATAGTTTTATATAAAAAAAAAGGATAGATGTGTCTGTTACAAATATTTTTTCTAAACAAATTGTGTGTATATGTCGAATGTTACAGAATATCCTTATACGACGAGAGATATCATAATCTTCTGTGCACTGTCCTTCCTTTACTTTTATTAATATTTTAACATTTTACTTACCATTATATTAATAATAAAGGTATGCAATATGTTACAAGCCAATTACATTCATTATTTCGGGGATTATAATAAAATATTATTGATTAAATTGTATATGTTATATGATCAAAACAATATTTAAGATTGTAATACTTTTTATGCAAAAAAGGACAGTACACCATAAATGTTTACTAACGCGATCATAAAAAAAATAAAAGGTAATATTATTTTGATTGAATTAGTGGTTCCGCGATAGTTGTAACATAAAATGCATTATTTCTACAATTAATTCACGAATCAATGCCATATGGTCATTATTATAATACAGTTTTAACGTATGAAAGGTCTTTTAATATTTATTTTCTTTTATTTTTTTTTTCATTAAACATTTTAATATATAAGAATGTTTAAAAACTTTTAACAATTTTACAATTAGATCATGACAAGCACTGCAATGATAACAAATGTTAGTTAAACATTTCTTTTTCTATTTAACGATGTTATATGGAAGTGGGGATAAAAGCATCATTAGAAAAGTATAGGTGTTTTAATATATATATATATATATATAAAATATTTTAATTTTAATTAAAATTTTATTGAATTAATCCATTTATTTCGATCAACTTTGTCAAACGTTGTATTAATTCTTGTAAAATGTGATTTCCTAAATCCTTTTCTTTAAAAATAATTTAAGAAGTTGATTTTCGTAGGTCACATTTATTGAATTTGCGATTTTTATTTATATCAATATTTCAAAACCAATCGTCTAACTTATCTTAACACATTCGTGTCAGGGTATTTTTTTAATCAAAACATTAAAAGATGATATTTAGGAATATTCTTTTCGAAAATTAGAAATGCTATTAGGATGTAATTTTTTAATTTTATTTATTGACTAGGTATATATTATTTTTTTTATTTAAAAAAATCTTTTTTCTGCCTGTTTTCTTTAATTCAAAATGGCGTGTAAAAACAACGGTGAACACGTAATTTCCCACTAGGATGTCTGAAACAAAAAATCAAAAGGATTCTTAATCTGTGTACAAATGGCTATCGCATGAATCAGCGAAAATTAATTTTTAAAATAAAACATTACTCATATCGAGTTTGTTCAATTGATTGCTATTTCGTTAATTTTTTACCAAATTAATTTTTCCTGAATTACGTGATAGCCATTTATACAAAGATTTAAAATCTTATAGATTTTTTCTTTCAGACATCCTGAAAGGATGTTATTGTACCCACTACTGTTTTTTACGCGTAATTTTAATTAAAAAAAAATAGGGAAATAAAAGAATTTTTGTAAATAAAAAAAATGATTATATATTCTATGTAGCATTTAATTCGGTACCTTTTAAACAAATTTAGTACTTTTTGGTTAATAATCTTCATTATTTTCTGATAACTTTGGTCCTTCTTTTAGGCAACTGCCGAATTCCTTGATGAAAAAAAGATGGCGATTTTAATGGAATTAATTCAATATCAAGGCACCGAATTAATTGCTACAGCTAATAGCGAAATAAAATTTTAAAAAGTTATATGTTAATAACCTTCTTAATTTTTGAGAAAAAAATTTTTCAAAATTATCTTTCGTTTTTTCAGTTAAAGTAGTATTAATACCTTAAACAGGAAATAAAAAAAGCTGAAAAAATATGCAATTGTTTCAATTCGTGAAACATCTATTATGGTTCAATGAAGAGAATTTAATCCGTTTATATAGTATTCTTTGAATTTATTTCTAAAATAGATATATAAATGAAAATCTTAATTAAATATTTTCGCGTCATCCGATGCGAATGTGTTAATTCACTACGTGAATTAAACGCAAAAACTCCTATTAATACTTTATCAAAGTATCAATATAGAATAAAAAACATGTTTTAATTTGGAGTCATTACACAATGGATAATAATGAAGAGAAGTTGTCTATGATTATTATTACTTATAGAAATATGCTGTTAATAAATATGTACATACATTGCAGAAGATAACATTTTACAAAATGTATGGTAGGTATTTCAAAGTGAGTCAAATAAGAGTACGATAAGTATTTAAATACTATACTTATTTAGAATAATATCATTTTAAACTTTTCTTAGCGCGTGTCAAATAGTATAAATGCACACACATTGAATTATTATTTAAGCTGTTCACAAACTAAATCAATTAACTACACTTTTAGGATTTTTGTCAATTTTAATGCAGAAGCATTAAATTGATACTTAACTTTTCATATTTAAAATCAACTTCCTTAATAATGAGTTTAACACCATTAAATAACAACATTTTGTATGGCTGTTGAACAATAAATGATATGACAATGTATGCAACTTTTCAATTTTCTCTTTTTTTTTATTTTATAAAGTTCATCGATTTGGCGAATGAGTGGCTAATTTGACATTTAATATTAAACAAAAATACCTTATATTAACAAGGAAGAAAAGAGAAAGCAACATAAAAACAAAGATTCTATTATATTGAGTTAGCCAATAAGTAATGTCGTAATTTGTTTAATATACAGAAAATTTATTTAAATTATACATTAGCCATTTTATAGGTAGCTTCGTAGTATCCATCGAAAATTTATAATTTTTTTATAATTTTGTTATATTTGTTTGCAACAAAATTAAAAAATATACATTACGCCGACTTTTATGCCATTAAGCGAATTTGCTAAATCAGGTGAATATATCAAAAAGATAAAGCAAAAAAATACATCTTGTCATTGTTCATCTGATATTACTGATTAGCCAGTTTTGTTACTTAAAAAGGTCAAAAATAAATGAAAGGTTATATCAAAAAGGCATTTCAAAAATAATGGGAAGATGCGTTTATTTTTACAGTATATACTTTGTATTTTATTTCTCCGATATCACTTAAGCCTGTTGTTTTGAATATATTTATATGCAGAATCGTCAATATTATTTTATAAATTAAAATGAAAATTTCAGTCGTATTAAAATTGCATTTGGTGTTGTGACATCAGCAACATTTATTTCGTTACCATCTTTTAATCCAAGGTCTATCAATGTTTTAGATAAATTCTCACGGGTTTTTTCTTCGATACTTGAAACTGTTTGCATGTATAAAGTTTTATTTTTACCATCAATATTGGCAGTAAGACCAGGACTTTTCATTTGTAAATCAGGTTTATTACATAACAATTCTATTAAATCTTTCAATTTGAATGTAGAATCTGTAATTACTATTTCCTTTGCTAATTGACTGCATGCCAGACAGTCTTGTTTTCTCTCTGCTTCATAGGTATACGTATAAATTCCATCCAGATCATTAAGAACCTTATAAAACAAAAATATTATGATCAGCAATATCTTTTTGTTACCTTAACATATTGAGCACGGAACCAATTTTACTCTGCTTCTTGTTCATGCAATAACTCAGCGAGGTGTTCATTTACAAAGTATAAACAGAACATAACACACATCAAGTGATGATTGCATTTTACTTTTGAGGTATGAGAATGGTACAGCCAATGCGGAAGATATAAAGTATAAACAAAATATAATCAAATAGAGAATGGTAAAAAGACGCCCAAACAAAAAGTTCACTGTCAATTTCTAGAGACTGATGCTGTGCTTAACATGTTAAGCAAGTACAAATAAATAGAAATGAATAAACCAAAATGCAAGTTTATCTGATCAAATATAAATACCATGTAATTATTTAAGGATGCGCTACAACTGCTAGCAAGCTTAAATGCTTCTGTTGCACAGGTTGCAGCAATTGCTGCATTTGTAGATGCTACAGCAGGTATAATGTTTTTGACTACGCCTTGGACAAGTCTATATGTTAAACCTTGTATACTAAACTGAGCTGCTCGTTCACTAGATTTTTCATATATCCAATTTATATGTTGCGGATCATCGCCATCTATTACAGATTCAAATGGATTTTCTTTCGGCCATTGTATTACTTTAACATATTCTATACAGTGTTCTGGTAAACGTGGTGTATTGGCTATTGTGCACAGTGGATATGTAATCTATAAAAGTAAAAGGGAAGAATTTGTGTGTGTATTTTGTTAGTTTTAGATATTAAATGTTAATATTATGTGCGGTTACTTGTGGTGGATATAGATCTAATGTACACTCTATGCAGGCTGATAATCCAGGTAATATAACTCTTGCATTTCCTTTAAAACCTTCGGTTCCTCCATCGATCATAGGTACAATACTTGAACGATCTAATTCACCATCTTCGTAAACTAAAAGTGATAACAGCATACCATTGATCCATCTTCTTGCAACAATAGAATCTAAACCACAAATGACTATATGAAACTGTCTATAAAATGCTTCATCTTTCATTTGTATTTTACAACAATGCGGAACTACGTTGCATCCAGAGATTCTTGAATTGATGTATTTAGCAGCTACTTCAGCTTTTGATAAGCCGATATCTTTATGGCGAAACAAAAATTGCCTGAAAATTGAAATATGTAATTAAAGCTAAATCTTTAGCTTGTAAAAGCAAAGAATTTAAAAAGAAATATTATAATCAATTATATGATCTATTTAATAGTAAAAAGTATACCGATTAAGATTAGATAATTCAATAGTATCCATATCGATCACATGAATTTGTCTAAAGCCCATTAGGGCAAGATCTTTGAGCAATTCACAACCAAGACCACCAGCACCTATTACAAGTATTTTACAATTTTCCAGAAGAAATTGTAATGTTTCAGAAGAAGGTTCAAAGTCAGGTCTGCAAAAAGGTCCAGATCTTTCCAAAATTTTTCTTAAATTACTCCATCGTCTGTGTGTGTAATCAGAACCCATTTTTATTAAAAAGATATATATGAAAAATGATTTTTAATCAACTTCCAAAATATCAATCATGTATCATCATAAGCCAATGAAAGAAATTGTTTTATTATCGTTATACATATTCCGCATGTGTATATATATACATATAGGTACATCAATAACCGTTTACATTCTTGATAATATAATAATATATTAAATTCCTAAGGTTTTTTTATAGTTATATCACAATTGAGAATGCCTAGTTACTTTTGCGTATGAGAATTAAGTACAGTCTTCTTTTGAAGGTTGTCCTTTGAGGGATACAAGATAAGAAGAACAATACGTTAGTTTCACCTATCTCCGCTTTTGATGCTTTCAAGGTTCCGGAGTAAGATCTTTCTGACAAATTTTGTCGTAAATCGTAAGATATCTATATTTACGGAAGGCATACTTATAACCATGGAGCCTGTATAAAGTTGTAAAATTTTGTATCACATAAATAAGAATCAAAATCCATCATAAAGCATATCTTGATTAAAAATCAATACATCCCAAATATAAAAAAAATACATTTTTTAAACATTTATTTAAATATTTTAAGTAAAAATTTTATCACCAAAAATAAAGTAATGTACTATTACTAGTCATGTACCATAGTTTAAAAAACGATGGTCTATTCTACTTTGTTTCAATGTGTCGGTTCTTTTTCTTTAATACACATCAAGTTAAAGTTTTAAGCCTTCCCTCCAATAAGAAAAATGCATTGGGATTAGGCTACAACCACGGAGCCTTGTATAGAGCTTCGTTGCTACATCGATCAAAAGTAGGAGAGAGGCCGGTTATTTTAGTCAATGGGACCTATAGGAAATTCTATGCAGATGCCAATTGACTATAAATGAACAGTATTAATATATCTGCGATTAAAAGCGAAGTGGATGACATTTGGTGTTCGAATTCGTTGTATGCCTAAGTAGATCTACGAAATAAATGGCAGTTATCATGATGACATCCTCCGTAGCTGTAACCTTTAAAGATTTTCTAAACAATAACATTGAAAAGAGTAAATATATTGTTAAATTTTATTGTTTAGTTCCTGGTTGCTATTTGCAAATATCAATGTACGTTAATGCTCTATCTAACATTGTGACATGCAAGTCTAACCTCATTAACCTAAAAGTTTATTTCACTTAAGATATTCTCAAATAACAACTATTTCTTTCCACCGTACTTATATATATATATATATATATATATATAATTAAATGTACAAAGTGATGACATCTACATTTACTTTTAATTCCAAATAGACTGTTATTATATAAGTCCCTTAGTTGATAAGTTGTATAAGTCTACAATTCAGAAAAATTAGTTTGCTACGAAATAAAGTTTTGTGAATGCTTTATTATATTTATCAACTCAACTTTGGTTATTTGTTTATAAAAAGTAAAAGGTAATTTTTCATCATGAATGAAATGACCATAAAAGTTTCTGAAATAGCGCCGTAAGTCCAATATTTTGTACTTATTTCATTATCACGCAACAATTGGACTTACGCTACTGTACCATTTGATTAGTGGCGCATGAAGACTGTTAGTATACAAACAGTTGCACGAATGATCATCTTGCTATTTAATTTTTTTTTGTAAAGTTGTTCATTATCTCTTGGTTTTAGTATCAGCAACATTGTATTATTTGTGTATTCGTCAATAATAAATAACGTAAACTTAAATCATAAAAAAAGCCGAAAAAAAGGAAAAAATAGTGATGACTGTGCAAAGAACGTTGAAAAAACTGCGTAATTCAGAAAAGGAATATATAAATTGAAGTGGTAATATAATTCGAAAAAAAATACAAAACAATATAATACAATACAATACAATATAATATAATACAATATACAATAACCTAACCTGTGTGTGAACGCCATCATGGTGCGCGAGTTCTACAGCGTTTGTAAGTTATTAACACGTTCGCGGACAGTAAAAGTTTTAGCGAGGAAAAAAGTGACAGTCATTTTATTTTTAAATTAGTTATTCAAAATTTGATTAAACACGTTTTATAAAGGCAGCCAGATTATCATATATTAAAGAATCAATTGGTCATTACCTTTACAGGTATAATAATTACAAAAACTTAATGTTACATAAAATAAAATTCAAAATAATTGGCTTTAAAATTTGAATGCTATAGCATTTACGTTCGCGAACGTGTTAAGGAACAACAATGCTATATATAATAATTATATACTTAATTAACGTGATGACGGTACAATACTATCAAAGAATACAGTATTCTACCTACTATAGCCTATTGGTGGTCCCGGAGTAACTAAGATGAATTTAGTTATAGGCCAGTCAAAAAGGGCCTAAGAAGCGCCTTTATCGTCAACATCCTGCAAGTTTGATCTAAGGGTAATTCGACCACGCTGAATCGAATGGTGTTAATTTTTTTTGCAATTGGATTCCGAAATTTTGAGAAACAGGGTAAAAAAGGATAAAAATGGTTATATCTTAGAATCTAGGCATTTAATCGAAAAAAAGTTTCAAACAAAAGTTGTAAAGAATTGAAAAATACATAAAAAATGTTGTAAGATGTATCTTTGTATTTGCAAAAATATATAAATTCTCGCTACAGCATGAAAAAATATCAGAAATATATAATACAGAACACTCAACAAAATCGATGGCCCAAACAAAAAGACTCGCTATCGCCTAAAGAAATAGAAAGGGAGAAATATCCATTTCTTTTCTCACTCGCACTCGCATTCACGACCGAGAGACCCCAAGATAACGCACACTAGCTCGTTCGCCTGTAAAGACCGACGTAGAGGCGTGGCTTGCCCCCTCTCTTACAATTACCTTTCACCTTCATTTTCTCGCTTATTTTTGCAAATACGAAGATACACCTTACAACATTTTTTATGTATTTTTTAATTTAACACAACTTTTGTTTGAAACTTTTTTCGATTGAATGCCTAGATTCTAAGATATGGCTTTTTTATCCTTTTTCTCATAAATACGCCATCCAATTGTAAAAAGATATGCACCATTCGATTCAGCGTCGTCGAATTACCATTATATCAAGTTTTTCCAAATTCTTCAAATTTTCCCAGTTTTCCTTTATTGAGTGGACTATTAGCTTTTTCCCACGCGAGGCGCTTCTGTCGTCCCGTTGGTTGTTTCTTCGACTCTTCTCTAGAGGCATGGTTGAGGCACATTTGGTGCAAGAAATAGTCGTTGTGGCGCGATCGAGCCAACTGAGTAGCCAACGTTTGACATTTGTCGCGCCATCTAATAGTAGTAACTAACACCCTCTATATATATATATAAATCTATATAATAAAGTACGAGTATATAGCGTCTTTATTGTTTTTATATAAATAATCCTTTTTTAAAAGTTACTTTTATATAAATTTAAATCTAATTAGGCATAAAATGAATTAAAAATGAATTAAATTAATTATCGTTTTATATATATATATAAATACGTTAAAAAATGTTAGCTATATATAATAAGATTTGGTGTCAATCGAATATAAATTTAGTTATGTATTTATTCGTATATGTTAGGTGAATGTAAAATGTATTAACATAATGAATCTCATATTTAAAATATACAAAGTTTCAACTTTTTAATAAAATCAAAGCTTTTTATTTTTATTGATTGTAATTTATTTCAAAGGAATCGGTTGATTTTGTTTCCCTCCATGAAAATGACTTCTTTCAATTTTTGTTCGTGTTAGTGTTATACAATTTATACAGTTTCATATCTCTATACTTGAATTTTGTACATTTAGTATCATATCATGTCATGTAGAGTAGGTTGATGAACATCATTATATATTCGTTTCGCAATGAATAGGATTTTTTATTAATTTTAATTTGAATAATTAAACTACACAATTTTAAAGCAAAAATTGTGTTTCATTTTTCAGCGTACAATATCACCAAGTGGGAAATGAGACGATCCAACGAGATTTTGAATGAAAAATTGAATTTAGAAGATACGGATAGTGCATTAAACAACATGGTAGACGTCAGAGCCTGTTATAAGCCAAACGGAAAAGTAAGAATGAATTTTTATAATTTTACATTTTACAAATATGGCATTGATTGTAATCACGAACTCGATGCATTAAAATATATACAAACAATAATCATTTAAATGTATATCTTAAGAATGATTAAAATTTCCTCTTAAATTAGTTAATAATGGAATGAAATTAATTATATAATATAATTACTATCAAAGAAATAATATTACAATAATTCTCTAATTTGACTAAATATTTAATTAATTTTGTGATATACAATGCCATGATATTTCTTCAATTTTGATATATATATATATATATATATTTTTTTTTTGCATTATTATGTATTCTTGTCAGCATTACTTATTTTTTCTTTAAATAAATGTTTAATAAATTACATATTGTATATATGTGCTCAATTGTTTTGTGAATGCATGTGCGTCTTTGTTGTATGCCATATAAAATAACTTAAATTAGAATACTTTATGTATTCATATTGTCATATGTATATGCATGATATATGTTTGGAAATGCACGTTGAACACTTTTATGATGATATATTACTTATGATTTAACAAAAATGACAAGCATGTGGGGAAAAGAATAAAAGAAATTAATTTGGTAACAATTATATGGTGTAGGTCTGTGATTGTTACAAATTTTTCAGGATAATGCAATTTTGTCGTCGATACCTTTTATATTGGGAGCTGTATTTAGGAATATATTATTTGGTAATTATATAACGTGATCTATATGCTAACCAGTCTAATACTCGTTGCAGAAATTGTTCAACTATTTTCTATCAGCCTCAATATAAGCATTACAATGTCTTGTCATTAATTGTTGAACTTATTTAACACGTTAAGCCTATTTTGCTTGACATTCTGTTAATGCTGCATTTTAACGTCAAGTGTAGATGGCCATCTATGATATATAAAAAATAAACAAAGTAACAAAAAGCAAGGTTGAATTATGTTAGAACGACTATCAAATCCTTATTTATGCTTGTATTCTTTTCCTGAAAGCTTTGATTGAACAAAAACTAATGTTGCATATATGGAATGTTCAAACTCACAGTTACAAGGATCAGCGTGCGATGACAGTATAGTATAAACTTAAATGCTATGGCTGGTCCTCAGGACCTAACGTGGTGCTTAATTATCAAATAAAATATTTCCAGATACTAGTTTCTTTCTAAAAGTTGTTTATAATAATATTCTTCATTAACCAAATTTGTAACATGGTCACAGGATTAACCTGTACATACACACATATACATGAGAGTATTTAACGAATAAAATACGTATATTAAACCAAAATATTTAAAATAATTTTGGCATAAGTAATATCGGATAGGTCAAATAAGAAAACATGGAGTTATATTAGGTGGAAAAAGAAGAGTCCGTTATTTTAAGGATTTATAGTACTTATCGAAAAAAGTAAAAAATGTCTAATTAACATGAATATGAAAATCAACATTATCAATGTAAATTAACTTTTATTATTTATGAGCATTCAATATCGTAAGCGAGTCTTATGGCAAAAGAAATACATTAGTTCAAGGTTGTCAGAATAAGTTCATTATAAAAATAAGAAAAAAATATTACTAAAATCCTCTGTGTGCATTCAATATGTTGCCAAAGACTCGTTTACGATATCGAATGTTCATAAATAATAAAAATTTATTCACATCGAAAGGATTGATCTTAGGACTCATGTTAATTAGACATTTTTTACTCCTTTGGTTACTATAAGCTCTAAAAATATTGGATCTTCTTTTTACCACCTTGTATACATACAATGGGTCTCAAGAGTATTCATACCTCCATTATCTATTTAATACAATTAATATTTTCTTGTAATATAATATTTCAATAGTCTTATACACAGAAATATATTTTAGAATTATTAAACTTTTAAATTGGTATAAATGTTATTATAAAATACCATATTATTATAAGAGGAGTAAAATTTTACATAATTGATAACAAAATTATCCAATCGTTTTAAAAGCATTCTAAGATGCAAAGGAGGGCTAGTCAAGTATTATTTAAAAAAATAATGATTGTATTTTTATTATATTTTAGGTGGGTACAAATATTTTTATGAGACCAATTATTTTTTATCATTTAAATAAAATTATATTTTTTTAACAATAAAATGTGTCCTTCTGGTATAAAGTTAATATTAGTTTGAAAGTTTAATAATTCTAAATTAGCTCCTTTCTAAAAGAATTTTGCAATTTTGCAATATAAGCAAATATAAATTATTTTAAATTTATAGTGGGAGCAGGTACAAATACTCCTGTAACTCACTATATGTGTACATACACTATATAACTACATATCTATATGTAAAGAAATAAGATCATCATTAGTCATTATATAAATAAAGATTATATAATTATGTATTATCTTTGTGGTATTTTTTAATTTGCCATTAGATGGAACGTTGTTTTTATTATTTTTTCTTTTATTTTATTGTTTTCTTTAGTAAATAACGCATGATCTCGCCATGGTAGCGGTACAATATTTCTAAGAGGCCATTTGAGTATGTGGTCCCATTTATCATTTTTCTATACATGGGTCCAGATTTGTTGATTTCTACAGTCTACTTTATACCAAGGGTAATTGTTGAAGATCACCAATGTATATGTCCATTGGCAATTATTTTGGAAATATATTGACTTGTCATCAAATATGATAAAAAATGAATGAGGTAAGTACTTTATTACCTCTCATGGATCCTTTTCTCATTCTCTTCTCCTTTTTCATTCATTTTTGCTCATTAATAATTTAACTTTTATCAGAAAAATTTTTCATCGAAACTTATACTTACTATAATTATTTAATATGAAATCAAAAATGGTATTATACTATTTAGAACTATTACTTTTTTCTTCGCATCTATTTTGTTTAATTTCATTCTGTATATATCAATTGAATTTAACCATCTTATGCAAACTTACAAAAGTATCTTTTAAATCTGTTTTTATAACATACATTATTGTAATATAACAATATCAATACTGAGATATTGTAACTTATTTAAAACTTGATACTTTTTATCATTATTATAACAAATTGTATATTATAAAATAGAGAATATTTTTATTGAAAATTTACTTTGTTATCTTCATTATTCTATATATGTATATTACATGTTCTTTCTATAATAATGCAATATGCAATAATATGGTATATAAGGTGAGTTAATAAGAATTATATACTATTAAAAATAATTCGTTACCTATTGGTTGTATCAAAAATTGTTGTAATAACTTATTAACATCTTAAGAGATGCTTCGGATGAGTACAATTCGATAGCAGAAAAAACCACAAATAATTATTTTTTATTGTAGTACTCATCTTTATATCCTAAAAATATGATATTAAAAATCTCCGAAAAAATCAAATTGTATCTTATATAAGATGCATTCCTTAAAATGCTTAATAATTTATTAAAACGTTTTTTGATACAATTAATAGGTAACGAGGTATTTTAGATAATTGTTCTTATTAACTCACTCTCTATATAATAATAATGATATATTATAACAAAATATTATAAAATTCGTGTCTCCCATATATTTTTTCATTAATCGATTCCCAATTACTTGAAATTTTTATCTTTGATTGAATAATATTTGTTATTATTTAATATAAAAGTAAAGATATTTCTATCATAGAAAAATACTATAATAACGTGTTGTAAATAGTAGTAATATATTGAAAATATTAAATATTTTTTGACCATCATATAGTATACATTTTTTCTGCTTTATTTGTGACCATAGAAATTTGTATTTTTCTTTTGCTTTTTTACAAATATTTTATATATATAGTATATATAAATACATTATTTCATTATTTATAATGCTGCATTGATGTTTTGTAAGATTACAAGTTCTGATTAAAATGTTTATTACATATAAATTTTGTTCATTATCATTGTGGTGTTATACGCTGATGAAGTATTCCAAAATTGCATGTGATTGTATGTTATTTGATGTAATAATTATGCATAATATAAATTTATTGCACTTTTATTATAATTCAAATAAATCGTTATAATAAATCATTGTATATTTGAATAATTAAAATTTGGACAATAACAACATATTTTGCTCAATTATTATTGTTATTGTAGTCATGGTTTCGGGGTGTTCGGAGCAGCAAATTCCGTCACGTTTATGGTATACCAGCAAAAAGAGAAAAATGTTATGACAACATCAAGATTACAAAAAATGCTCATGACTCCCAATTTTGTGCTGTTAATCCAAAATTTTTAGCGGTTGTTACAGAAGTAGCAGGAGGTGGTGCTTTTCTGGTATTACCTCTCGATAGAGTAAGTTACATAATGAAAAAAAGAGAATTACTTATTTACATAAAATTATTTAAAAAAGATATCCAATATATAATTATCATTATAATATTATTTTAGACTGGACGTTTAGATTTCAATGCTAGTAGAGTTACTGGACATACAGGGCCTGTTTTGGATATTAAATGGAATCCATTCAATGATAATATCATCGCTTCTTGTTCAGACGATTGCACAGTATGGTTCAATTATTTAACATTTACTACTCTATTACAATTAAATTTAAACTTAATTTATATAGAAAGTTTTAATGTGTCCAATAATAATTACAGATTAAATTATGGCACATACCAGATGGGGGGCTATCTAGAAACTTATCGGAATGGCTTATTGAATTACAAGGCCATAAACGTCGAGTATCATACATAGATTGGCATCCTGTAGCTGAAAATATCATTTTTAGCATAGGTTTTGATCATCTTGTTATTGTTTGGGATGTCGGTAGAGGAGAAGCAGTGAACATTATTGACAGACATCCTGATGTAATATATAGTTTATCTTTAAATCGGGATGGAAGTTTATTAGCAACAACATGTAAAGATAAAAGACTACGTGTCTTCGAACCTAGATCTGGCATTATAGTTTCGGTAAGTTTATAGAAATTGATATATAACATTCGTTTATTCTCTTTTTATTTTTAGTACAATTTTTCTTTTACTCTTTTACAAATCAATATCATTTGACATCGTATAGTTATTTACCTTATTACGAATATAATTATATTTCGAAATATACAGAACTGGAACAAGCTACTGCTCTTTATTAAGCAAAAATAAAAAAAAAGAGAAGAACATCATATGGCATAATATATTCCTAACTTCCTTTTTATTTTTTATAGATACACGATGCACCGATACACCTGTCAAATGCAATCGCACTTTATTCTTTAATGCAACCCAATTTGTTTTTAAATCAATCAATTTCCTTTGTTATGCTACATATAAAAGTACTAATCCAAAGTTATTGAAATATCTACACTTCACGAGATATTTGATATTTTATATCGTTATTTTATAGAGCTGAGACTCTACATTCTATGAGATTGAATACTCCATTATTCGTAAAAGTACATTTATCTGGATAGATAGTTTAGATTCTTTATAGATTGTTTTCGCAAAATTTTAATTATTTTCTACTTATCTAAAAAAAAATTGACAAAATCACATTCTTTATATTTAATCTCCCCCATGTAAGGTTACCCTATAATGTAACAATATAAAATGTTAAATATCTCCTAAATTATTGGTACTTCGATGACGTGGAGTTAGTATTTTTTATACGCAAGATAAAAAAAGATTCGATTGATTAAAGAAAAAAAATTGGGTACTATTAACGTTTCAACCGCCGCGTTACCCGTATATGAGTGACGTTTATATTGACTACTTATGAAAGATATAAGAAAAAACATGGTTTTTGTAGAAAATTATCTTAAATTGTAAAATTTCAAAACAATCTATATGAAGTTTCAAGTTTGTCAAAACAATTCGGTCAATTTGTCAAAAAAAGTTATTTTCTTCTTTACATTTTCTCTTGACTTTTATCAGTCTGAATGACATCTTTTATTTAAGTAATATAATGTACATATGCGTCTAATGTTTATGTCAGAAGCATTTTTTCGAACGGCAATATTATGCTGATAACGGGTAAAATAAGATTTTGTTGTATCTTTTTGCGGCCCTACTAATTTTTTAGCTAATATTTCTCTGAATTTTTTTATATATTTACATTTTTCTTTGTGGCAATTTTGTAAACGATAAAACTGAAACATTCAGAAAGGAAGAAGCTGTAATAAATTTCTTCTTCACTGTTACATAACTCTCTAAGAAACGATTTTGCCGTTTCTTTTCGATCTTGCAAAAAGTTACGAAAGAAATTTCAACATATATATGTATATCACTTGTTATTAAAGTAATAATATAATTTTTTCATCTTTATTTTTTTTTAAAACGAAGAATAAATTTTGAAATCTTTTACTCTCTTAGATGTTTCGTCTTCGATTGCAAATTTTCAATTGAGTGAATGTGTGTCTCTGAGAATATTATTATATAATACTTATTACAAGATTTGTCTCTCAAGATTCTATTCTCAAATTCTAGTATGAGCATCTGTTTTCGAGGTGATTTTTGGAAATTTGATCTAAAGAAACATTTTAATTTACAATATTGCAAACAACAATACTGCAAATTTTTTGCAGTTATATTTGTACATGTTTGAAGTAATATTTCAAATTTTTTTAATCTAGTTCTAGAATATGTAATGCGATTCATATTGACACGTAAGCAAGGCATGACATTGAATATACAAACTCTAACCTTTGTGGATGATATGTGTAGATGTAGTTGCAGATGAGGAAGAAATATTAGCAGAAAAGGCAAAAACCCTAATTAACACAGCAAAAGAGGTAGACCTCGAAATTAGCAAAGAGAAAACAAAATATGTATATGATTATGAGTAGATTATTGACAGAACGTAAATCAGAGCTAAGCGTAGCTAATCTAACATTTGAATCGATTAAAGAATTTAAATATATTGGTACAATTATCACGGAATAATGAAGTGGACATGGAAATTAAAAAAAAAGACTACATACAGGCCATACACGGCGTTGAATGGATTACGTTGAATGCAATACAAAAATTCGTCTTTATAAAACAATAATACCACCGGTGGTATTATACGGATGCACAATGTAGTCTCTCATAAAAAAATCAAGAACAAACTTAGGGTTTTTGCGGAGATGAGAAAACGGCATATAGAGGGTTGGTAGAAAAGCCGAGTAGCAGTTTAATTTTTAAAGAATATAGTGCAATTGCACTTTGTAGGTGCATTGGTTCATGTGCATACAAAGTAATAGAATAGAAAGTTAGGGCTTATTATGTCATATGATGTTTTCCTTTATTCTTTTTGTCTATGTTTATTTAACCATTTTTTTTTGACACAGTTGGCGTTTACCACGAGCATGATTTCAGTAACAGGCAGAGTTGGCCATGATCGTGGTATCACTGTATCACTTATTTATGAAATTAACAGATATACCAAAAGCAAATTTCTGCAAAACTTTCTAATTCTAATTACATAATATTTTTTATGAATATAATCCTATAATCGATCATTGATCAAGATATGGAGTTATAATGTCCACTAATGACGGTACTGATTAATATCAACATCCCTCAGCCCAGTTGGCTGAATGCCGACTATAGGCGGTGGTAGGAATGACAGTATTAATAAAGAGCAGTGGCCTTTCTCAGTTCTAAAAATGATGCTGTATATTAGATGATCTTTTTCTTTCATGCTATGTTTAATTCAGGAAGGAATCTGTCATGCTGGAACCAAAGCAAGTAAAGTGGTATTTCTTGGTGGATCTGGACGTTTATTAACTACTGGATTCAGTAGACATTCAGATAGACAATACGCAATTTGGTGTCAACATGATTTAACAGCTCCTCTTACTCGTGAAACTATAGATTCATCAAGCGGTGTTATTTTCCCATATTTTGACAATGATACAAATATGGTCTATTTAGCAGGAAAGGTAATAAATGTATTAAGATAAATACATCCAAGAAGATAATATTGTTTTAATATTAATAAATATACAGATTGGAATAAAGAAAAGTTTCTTTTTACTTATTTTCAGGTATGGTTTTCACTGTAGTAATTATTACTATAGTGAATATTTTTAAATAAAAATGTTGACATTTGTTCTCGACAGGGTGATGGTAACATTCGGTATTATGAGGTAGTTAATGAAGTTCCATGGATGCATTATCTCAGTCAATTTATCTCTGGTAATCCACAAAGAGGATTAGGAGTAATGCCAAAAAGAGGCATAAATACAAGTATTTGTGAGGTCTTTAGATTTTATAAATTACATGCAACTCGAGGCATGTGTGAACCAATTTCCATGATCGTACCTCGAAAGGTAACAAAAAGAATAAACTCAATGACATATTACATTATATTATATTTTCTACATATTGCTTATCGATGTAACCTATAATTACAAGTAATATAGTTTAAAAAAATGTTACTTGACATAAATTTACATAATTTTAAGTATACAAGTTTAAATGGAAATGTTCTATTTTATAGAGCGATCAATTTCAAGAAGACTTATATCCTGATACTATAGGTACCTGTCCTGCACTTTCAGCAAGAGATTGGATTAGTGGTATGAATAATCCTCCAATATTAATATCACTTAAAACAGGTATGGAATCATTTTAGTGTAGATTTAAGTAGATATTCATAAATGATTCTGTGTGCGATAATAGAATTATTATTCTTATTTTATTGTTACTCTTATAGGTGGCAGTATTTCAACGCACAAGCCACGCATTTACAAGCAACCATTAATACCTCCAGCAACAGATTTAAATAATAAGAAAAAATTTGCATTTTTATCTACTGAAACTGTTCCTGACTACAGACCAGTAGAATTGCACAATATAACAGAAAAAAGTCAAAAGACATCCAGCAATCAGAGCACTAAATTTCAACAATTACAACAGAAATTTGCCAACGTAAATTTGCAAGTAAGAATTTACGATAACAAATAATCTATTTTCTTATTAATATTTAAAGATTATGACCCCACATTTGATAAAGCCAATTACAAGTAGAACTATTTTCTACAGAATAATATAATAACAACATCGCTAAGCAATAATAAAGTTATGGAGACAATTGATGTTCCTCCTAACAACGAAGCAGAACTTAGATTGGCATATGTACGTCAAGCGGATGAATTAAGATTGATGCGTCGTCAACTTGCTAATAGTCGACTTCGTGTAAAGGAGTTAGAAGAACAAGTGTGGAAATTACAAAATCAGTAATGCTTGAAAATGCCTCTTAGTCGAAAAACTTTGTCAGTATCCTTTATATAAACTTTTTATACATTTCATGCAAATTGTGAAACCAAATAGTCTGCTATATTCGTGCTTTAAGAACAAAGTAATCTTAAATGTTTATGAAAATTGAATGAAATTGCATGCATAAGTTCTTTTTTTTTACAACTTTGTATTCTTTATATAAAATATGTGGATATTTAAGTACATGATTATAAAAATTTATACTAATTGAGTATAAATTAACAAATTTCAACCATTTTCTTACAAATTGTTTTCAATGCGTATATAAAGTTATTTAAAGCTTAAAATGTACAAACATAAAATTAGAAGTTCAAAGTAGTATTATTATATAT
>NW_014569877.1:86177-150460 GCF_001313835.1 Polistes canadensis
TTTAAAAACAAGAGAAACAATATAATATGCATATAATCTTGCTACTTTTTTACTTGTCTACTATATAATATAGATAAATAGCATAAAGAGAGTAGATACAATACACATACACATGTCATGTATGCTCTATAATAATATGTTCTTAATATTTGTTGTATTGCTCGTTATAATAAAATAATATGCCAAAGAAAATTTAACCAATTATTTATAATAAGAAAATATTTTTATGTTTGATTTAAGATTACACATTTATTAAAAATAAGCTTTAAAAATTAATGTCTTATTTAAAGTTTGTCGACAAAAGAACGTTGTCAAAAAAAAAAGAAAGAAATAGAAAAATTATCATGCATGAAATATATGATTGAAATATTTATATACGTAAATTATACTTTACTTATTATACTACAAAGTAAAGTATAGACGAGATGTATTGTCATAAAATTTAATAATATATGAATATGATAGAGTTTCTATTTACGTTGCTGTTTTTTTTATCTGTAAGATAGGATGAACAAAAGAAGTGATATAACGTAAACACTAATTGTAGACCTTAAAGAAGGTACAGAATTGCATCCATCGCTGTCACAGGTAAAGACGCATGTTCGATATTGTAGTTTATCTCCAGGCTGCTGCACATAGTTGCAGTAATTTCCCAAATTCGAGGTTGAGCAAAATCTTTTTGTACCGACTCCACCTGGTAGAATATATATGAATACGCGTATATATACATAATTATATTTTTTAAAAATATAATAACTTCTTATATTAAGTGTTATGAAGTAGTGGTTGAATTATGATTAGATGAGAATGTGATCGATCATGGAAATATATCCTATACACAGTGTTATATACATAAATAATAAGTTAGTATTATTTTTCTATATACTTTATATCTTTGCTAACCATGTATTCATGCACATAGATAAAAGAAAATGATTGCACAACACACAATTAAACATATTATATGAAACGAAATGATACAAGTAGAGTGTTAAACATATATATATAGAGTAGTAAAAAAAAGATCCAATATTTTAAGAACCAAAGGAGTTAAAAATGTCTAATTAACATGAGTCCTAAGATCAATCCTTTCGATGTAAATAAATTTTTATTATTTATGAGTATTCGATATCGTAAATAAGTCTTTGGCAACATATTGAATGCACACAGAGGAATTTGATTAGAAACACACTAACTTAAGAAGTATTACAAAGTATAAGTCAATCTATGATCTATAGATGTCAAAATTGCATTCAAATTGAAGAAAAGCATATTAAATATCTATGATTTATACATATTATATTTGCATCTATGAAGTAATCTTTGTTGATTTTAGTAATATTTTATTCTTATTTTTATAATGAACTTATTCTGACAACCTTGAACTAATGTATTTCTTTTTATAGATTCAATATGTTTCCATAAGACTCGCTTACGACATTGAATGCTCATAAATAATAAAAGTCAGTTTACATTGAAAAAGTTGATTTTACGAATCATGTTATTTAGACCCATTTTTATGCATCTTGCTGAGTATTATTAGTCCTTAAAATATTGGATTCTTTTACCGCCCTGTATATATATGTATGCTACCGTGAAAGACAGAAATTGGAAAATGTCAAGATTCACATGGACGCTTGTCAACACTACCAAATTTCTTCATTTTTCATTCTCCAATTTCGGTATTTCACGGTAACATATACAAGATGATTCACTAACTCTTGCCACCAAGATAACTCCGAAAGTATGATAGTAGCAGAAAAGTTTATAGAACAGAAGTTGCATGAAAAATTCGGGAGTATAATATGACGTCAGTTTTTTTTTGCTAGGATTAGTCGCTTCTGAGATTTATAGGTCAAGTTTATTTTTTCAAATGGAATGGTATGTTTTGGTACTTATTTTCTGACAGCGGCTGTCATGGCTAATCCAACGATGTGCAACATTAAGGTATTTAAAGGTCAAAAAAGGTTAAGTCTAGTGAACCAGCCGGCCACGATACAGCTCCTTCGCGTCGTGCTTGCGTCGTGCGTGCATCAAGGTTGCGTTATCCTTTAGGTGTCCGACAAAGGACGGAAAAGTCGGACATAGTCAGGTTTGATGAATTCCTCCTTATTTAATAAATATTTACTGTATTTAATGTTACACATCATTGGATTCGCCACAATAGCCGTTATCAGAAAATAAGTACCAAAACATAGCATTCCATTTAATAGAACAAACTTAACCCTTTCATCTCAGAAGCGACTAAACCTAGCAAAAAAAAACCGACGTCATATTATATCCTGAATTTTTCATGCAACTTCTGTTCTATAAACTTTTCTACTACTATCATACTTTCGGAGCTATCTTGGTGGCCTGTATATTTAAATAAGACAAGCGTTCAAGAATTAGTAAAAAGAAATAAAAATAAGAGATAAAAACTTTCAGCAATAACAAGATTTCGTGACACGAGTAGATTATTAAAATTTAGGACAATTATTTAATGTTTAGAATTATTTATTAGAAGTAGCAATTAATTCGGTGCCTTTTAAAAAAATTGGACGAAAAAAAATGCAATGAATTTAATATTAAGGCATCAAATTAATTGCTACACTTAATATTTTTATATCGTTTATTTTATAACTTAACGATATATACATATACAGGCTGCCCCAAAAGTCGCTTTACCGAAAAAATAAAAATAAAACGAAGAATCATATTGACAAATGATGATATTGATTTAATGGAATTACAATATATTGTTTTTGACTTTATAAGATATTAACCTTCGATTATAGTATCGCTTAAAAAATATGAGCCTATGATGTTGACACTCAAAGTACGTGTCAAAAATATTTATAATTTTTCTATTCGGTAAAGCGAATTTTGGGACACCCTATATATTAATTGTTCATATATGAAGTGTTCTATAGATGGTGGTATAAGCGAAAAAGGAGTGATTCTATATGAAAAATTAAGTCGAAAATATAGAATAAAATTTGTTCGTCCACGGTTACCTTTTCGAGAAAAATAAATTCGAGTACACGTGCAACCCTGGAAACTAAAAGCCTCGTTTGATAAGCGTACCATTATATTTACAATGTTTATAAACATATTAAAAAGCTAAAAAATGTTCTCCGAAATATCCGAGAGTAAGATAGTGAAATCTGTCGAATCGAAACTTGACAAATTTTTAAATCTAGTTTTCTCAAAAACAAAGTCTTATTGTTAGATGAAAATATTTTAATCTACATTTTCGACTCACCCCTTGTTCGCTTATACCACTAGTTACAAGACACCCTGTATATTAAACTCAATTCTTGAATAAAACAGAAAATTATAGTTCAATATATCAATATACACATAGTATGCTTAATTTAGAAATGAATAAACGATCATGCACATACAACATCGAATAATTTAACGGAATAAACCACGAATAAAGACCTCCATATCGTCCGACGGTCTTGACGCAATAATGCGCCTCATAAACGTGACTGCAGTTTATCGGTTGTAGAGAATTTTTAATTAATTCACCATCGGAGCATTGCCATTCGTCCGCGGATGTACATTGGTAACATTCCAGGGCTACAATATGATCGATTTAAGTTATTTTCATTGATCACCGCTGTTATTGACACCGTATGACAATGAACAACAATAGACAATTTTTCATCAGATTTCAGTCTTCTAGATACAATCTCCTATTTATCTATCATTTATATAGTGTAAACACGAAATTACCCAAATAATAATTAGTTAAAAAAATGATTACATTGTTAGTTATTAATATGAAGTAACCAGTTTTTGTACGTTCCACCAGTGCTCCACCATGCTATGCGATATATTAATACCCATCAGGTACCGATATTCGAAAATTGAAAAGATTTTTCGTCGTGTGTTTTACCCTCAAATCGGCCAACGTGTTTCACGCAGTACTGTGCTCCGAAAATGGCGTCGCAAGACTCTGGTTCTACGTCAATGTCACTTGTGAGATATTCGTTGCATTGAAAAGGATGTGTGTTGTTCGTGCTGGTGCATTGGTAACATCGAATACTGTGGACTAAAAAATATGAATAATAAATAAAAGATAGTTTTCGAAAATTTTCAAGCGACACGGAAAGTGAAAGATTTTGAGGGCTTTAAGATGCTTCACTTCTTTATGGGTTCCACACGCTTTTCTTTTTTCATTATTATTTTGGTTCAAATAAAATCTAATAAAAGATCACAAATTCCCAAATTCTTATACACAGAAACTAATTTAGAATTATTAAAATTTCGAATTGTGATATAAATAAAACAAAATTGGTTTTACAAGACCAGAGTCATGAATTTCCTTTTTTTTCTTTTTATTTTTTTTTAAGCCAAAATGGACTGCCGCCCATTTATCCCCCACCTAGACACTGAAAGTTTTAAATACGCCTATTGTTTTCTAACCCAATAACTTGTTTTAGTCATCAGTTTCTCAGTTACTGTTTAAAGACCGATCGCCCTTGTAAACAATCAGTAAACAATTAAAATCAAAGATAGCATCAATGTTTAAATACACTTATAGTTTTTCAACTGGATGACCTTTCTTTTTTAGTCATTGATTTTTAATCGGCGTTAATGTGCGGCTCATGAAGAAAAAAGATTGAGTACCTCTGTATAAAACTATTTGTATCTACAGAAAATATAATAATACAATTAATATTTTTGTAAGTTGCATTTTAATGTACCTTTAAGAAGATTGTGCATACTCTGTGGTGAGACCAATTTTTTTATTATTTATGTAAAATTAAACTTTTCTTATAATAACATGCTCTTATGTAATCAAATTTATATCGTTTTAAATGTATAATAATCCTAAAATATGTTTCTATGTATAAGAATCTTAAAACTGCATTACACGGAAATATTAATTTTTTTAAATTAACAATGAGGGTGTACGAATAATTTTGTGACTCGCTATATACCGAAATTCACATTTCGAGGAATTGAATTTAATCTTTTGAAATAATAATCATTGAAATTAGTTTCATTATATTAGAACAAAACAAGTCAAAATGATTTATTGCAGTAAAATGAGTCTTCATTATTTTTTTCTTTCTTTAAGTGTAAATATGTATAATACAGGGTGTGCCACAAGCAGTTTTATCAAACTAAAAAATTACAAATTCTTTTTGAATAAGTATTTGGATTGGTGGTATTGTGTTGACATATATTTTTATAACAACACTGCAACTATAGATTCATATCTTAAAATGAATAATAAAATATTGTAACTAAATTAATAAAACCACTACAATTTTGTTTTTACATGATAGATATGTTTTCAAAAAATACGTCTAAAAAGACAATGGGAATCGAGGGGAAAAAAGTGGGAAATTGACACGTTGACTGCCGTGCGCATTTTACGTGATTTACGCATGGTGCCAACATTAATTTTTTATTATGCAATGCATGTTATGTTGAAATATTTTTTATAGCAGATAAGGTGAGTTGTATAATGGTATTTAATGCATTTTTCGCGGTGGGAGTCACTGGTGACCCCCAAGGCACTATAGACCTTTTTTACGATTATCAATTGTTTCAAACTGTCCAAAAATAGTAGTAGATTAGAATTTAAGGAAGTTGATTTTTCTGATCAAATGACTGTTTATAGTTCACCACGACGACAAACTATAAAGTGTACAGGAAATTGGTAATAGAACTTTTACTGAATACTTGTGTTGTAAGTGGTGTTATACCAAAAACTAGAAAAATATTTTAATTCCTGATTTTAGGATGAAGTTAGGGATGTATTTAATGAAATGTTCTAATGATAAAGGTTGCATTTCATCAAGCAATTACGTACAAAAAAAACATCGTTATGAATTAGAAAAAAACCAAGAAGTGTGTGAATGTAAGGCGATTTTGCAAAGAGTGCTATGAAAGAAATTCAAAACAAGTAGAGAGAATGAGAGCTAAGAATTGCACTAAAAAAGTGGCGACATATTGTGTAGATTGTTTTGATTCACTTTTTCTTTGTCTACCGTGTTTCAATGCGACTTATCGCTCTGTGTACACACAAAAATAATATATATATTTTCCTTATATTAATAAAATTATTTTTGCATGTTCTGTATGGCATAAATTTCTTACACACACACACAAACCATTATAGGAATAATGGTATTATTTAAAAATTTATCAGTATCGACATTTACTCTTATTATGTATTTTTACTATTGGTCACACGTCGCTGGTCACCGGTGAACCCCATGGCAGTCAACATATTAAAAGAAGTTCGTATAAAAACGGTTGTATTAATGTAATAATTTAATTATTATACACAGGTTGTCTAAGCTGAATAGGATCACCTAAATATCTTCTTTGTTTGAAATTGCACAAAAAAATTTCAAAAGAAAAAGTTGCATTATTGCAGGGAAGAAATGTAATGGTTGAAAAAATTGTTTCTCAAGGTTATTCTTTACGAAACTTCAAGTTTATTAATATTTTTTTAAAATGGAACTCTATATTTTTTTGCTGTATTCTTTTAAAGCAAAAGAAAACAAATTTAATGACTTTAATGACTATATTTCATTTCGATCATTTATACTTGAGATATTTACATTTAAAAATAATTAAAACAAATTGGGCTACATACTCGTATTGAAATGTAAATAATATTGTCTTTAGGAAATTTGAATTAATTACATAAACTACATGTATTCAAAATAGTAATCATTTGCCTCAATACATAATTGGAGTCTTTTAACTAATTTTCTATGCACATTTTCTATTGTCCGCGTAATGTTATCGATTGACATGTAACTAGAAATTCTTTGTTTCATATTTTCAGATGTCGTTGGTTTTTCGTGATAAATTTTTAAGTTCACCCCATAAATAAGAATCTAATGGAGTGAGGTCAAAGGAACGAGCAATCCTCTCCACAGTTCCTCATCATCTGATCCAACGATCTATCCAATATTGCTTTCTATCTAATATTTTTCTTGCATATTTCTGTATAATAGAATAATATAGAGAACAAATATCATGTTGGTAACACATATATTGTTTAATAAAAGTTCCAGGAGAATATCACTGAGAAATGTTGCGTATTTTTTTCTCGTAAGAGTGTCTTCAATAAAATAAGTATTTATGATTTTAGATGATAGAATCCCGTAACACACATTTACAGTCCATGGTCTCTGTTTATTTACCTCTTTTTTTACAAACACATGCATTATTGGTTATAGAAAAGTATAATGCATAACTTTCGGAAATTTTAATTATCTTTAGATGTAAATTTTGCTTAGAAAAACATCGATAACCTTAAATTTCGTTAAAAAATTTTGATTTAAAAGACATTGAGAAAAAATTAGTTTCAACTGTTACGTCCTGAGACGAGTTAGATTAGAACTTAGTTGCTAAGCCTGTTTCAGCCACTCTACATGCACCGAGTTTAGCCAGGAACAGGCAGGTTCGTCTTTCCCAAAGATTAAATCACAATAAAGAATAACAAATAATATGAGGATGTCGAAAGAATGAAAGGAATGAGGAGAAAATCGAGGGATATTAGGAGATTAGCGCTAATTTCTGTTCACCCCGTAGCTCTAGTTCTCTAAGTATTTAATAAGAAAATCATTTACTTACAATACAGGTAATACTTGTGCGGCCTTAAATTTAGTTATTCGCTTACGTTTGACGGGGAATTACAATAGTTTCTCGGGAGCGATCGGCCTCTAATATCTTCTATTGTTTCTCGGCTGGTCGGGGCAGCTGGCGAAATTAGCACACGCTCACGTAATATTAATTTTGACGCGATGATACACAAAATTTTGATAAAGATTTAGTAATTTTACAATATAACGATTTTAGTGAAAGGCGATTGATAATTATTAACACGACTAACGACGTTTGACCAAAAATTATAATGACGACGAAAATTATGACGAGAGACAAGTACAACGTAAATTATAAAGATAAAAGACTCGGGGGCCGAAGAAGAGCTCCTTATATAGACCAACATTATTCCTGATGGGGGTTTACTTGCACCTATTCTCCCATACGCATTTCGCTGTCCTAATCATTACCGCGAGCATTAAGAAGCATAAGAAGTCGCATAGGTGGAGGCTGAATTTACCTTATCATGCAGTTGCAGTGATTAATGTGATTTAATATTTATTTTAGGTCGCTCTGGCACCTATGGTTTTTAGTTTTATTCCGTCATAGATATTTAGTTCCTGCTAATGGGTTTAGTACATCCCTTACGCTCATCCGCCCTTCTTATTAGTAGCGGACGAATGTCCAGGATTACGCCTGGGTTGCACTTTTGGATGGCGCGTGTACTGTCGTAAATGTCGAATAGGTCGAATAGGTACGAGAAAAAGGGAGTAGATTTCCTGGTATGCCACGTAGTGGAAAAGTTGAGAAAGATTGAATATTGCAAGGGAAAAAATAAAATTAAGATATTATAATCGTGGCGGGACGTCACATAACCATTATATTTTCTCTCTACAATAGTACAACTTTTTCCTTTAGAGTTTTTCATACAATTTTAACTAAAAGCAAGATATTACATTAGTTAAATAATCGTATTTTTTTTAAACGATGAGACACTCGTTATATGTAATTGTATTAACATGCTATGTTTAAATACATATATATTCTGAATTGCAACGTCATAATATTTATTAGTATTTTTTAAATTCTTTGGAAATTAAGTATTTATTGGATAAAAACTACGAACCACCATACTTACACACACATGCACGCGCACTGTATGTATACATATACAAGATACTTACATTCATATTTGCCAAAACTTCTTTGCGAATCGTTTTAAATAATTATATAAGATTAACATGATACATTCATTAAATATTACATTCAAAAGAAGATAAATAAAATAATTATAAATAAAAACAAATTATCTATATGTAAATTATATATACAAATGTATAATTTATAATATGTAAAACTTTAACTTTTAAATGCACAAAAATTTTGCGATACTATAATTTGTATTCTTATAACATTTCAAGTTGAATGCATAAGTGCACCTGTTAAGATTTCCTTAGCATAGAAATATTTGAAGTGAAAATAATAATAAGTAATTGAATTTCTCAAAAAATATCAACCACGTAAACCTATGGAGAAATCTGTTATTTATGCCTCGCCCATATATTGTCTTAATCTTGATAAATTTTAATCTCAGAAGAATATTCGTATACATTGCGCTATTTATCTTACCTGTTCCGATGTAAAGTAAAGAAATCACGAGTATCGTAAACATCTTCATAATATATTTAATAGCCATTTCAATACGATTTTATCTTATATTTGACACTGTTGAAAAACGCACAGCAGCCTCACAGGCTGCCTCACGAGTATTACTAACTATTACGATACACGAATCATTTTATTGGCTTATTATCCGACTAGAACCGAATTTAGCCGAATGTTGCCGATCTGCTTTGATGACGCGTACAAACTATCGTTGAATGAAAAGCGATTTTTCGATAAACATACAATTAGATTTTTTGGAATTTACCGTAATTTTACTATTTCTTTAGCACAATGCTGATAATAATTTATGGTAATATCATGTTAAGTATTTACCAAGTAATGCAGCCATTTTTTATAATAGTTCTTTAATTAATCAATCTATGTAAAAAAACTCGATTTGTGGATTTTTTTTCGTTTGATGTGTAAACAAATGTAATAATCATCATTAATATTCCTGGGTAAAGAAATGACTATCATGTTAACTTTCATAGAAACATTAATAACTTGTCCATACATTTCATATTAGCTATAAACATGTTGAAGTCTTCTAATTTGCAGTAAAGGAATTCGTGGAGAAATCAGTCTTTCACATATTAAAAATCTAATGGACAATTTATTAAATTATTTAAAGAATAACATATTCAAATATTTATACATGCACGTCATTGCTACTATTAAACCAAAACATTCAACGACAAAACTAAACACTACAGGACACTGCAGGACCTGCAGGATACAGCAGCGACGCACAGCTGTCTATTTATTTTATCTCGCTGGGCAAACTCCGGCTCCCCCGAGTTTATTCGAGTAAGCGTTTCACATCGGAACATATAACGAATCAGATTTATTAATTGGCCTGCCAAAAGTGCGTAAACGGTACGCTTAAAGAAATTTTCACTTCAATAAATCATAACATCAATCAATTTAGTTAATTATTTGACTTATTCATTGTCCTTGCGCATATATATGTAGTTACCTGCGCATATGCATATGTATATATATATATATATATCGCGCATATAATAAATAATATATAATAGAAAATTAATTTTCGCAAGAGAGCTACTAGAGGCGCTATAATCAAAAAAGTATAAGAGACCTCTGTGAAGACAATGGTAACTAAATGCAAGCCGTCCCGTTAACACGGAGGCTTGCGTACCCTGATTATATGTAACCTTTCATCAGCCGTCATCGGCAAAAACCTAGTACGTCAGTAAGCAGAGAAAAGATGGCTACGAATGTTGCTCCTGAATGTCAGTATTTTTACGAGGATGTCATTTATCGAGTGGACAAAAAAGGCAACGTCGTTTTCGGTATCATCATGGAAAACGATGATCAGGATATGTCCGACGACAGTTCGGATGGAGAGGAAAATCCTAAACGAAAAAAGGGCGAGATCCGTGTTGTCTGGCATCCGTCTGGAGATGAAGAATTAATAAATTCTAAAAAGGTGTGCAAATTGATCGATATGGGATAACGTATTTTCCGAACAAATCGAACATTAATACTAACGTTTCTTATCGTCTTTGTCAAAATCACGTTGAGCATTTGTATAGTTGCCAAAAACGACATCTTTTGGTTCATATCATAATATATAATTCTGACAACTGGAATTATATTCAAATTTAAATTAACGATATATTTTCAAAGAAATCTTATTTTTTATTTGACATGCTCATATATAATACATGACTTTTTCGATATATTATTTACAATGTATCTTATGTAGGTGCATTTAGCTGATAGGACATTAATGCCAGGTGATGTTGTGCGTCGTATGATTAAAGGAAAAGATACACAAAGAGGATATTGTAGAGATATTGAGCTTACTGCGTGCATCCAAATTATCGGCACCAAGCAAGTTCTTACCAATATCAGGAGCGAAGATTTAGTTCCTTTAGAAGTATGTAGTGTGATTTATTAAATCATATATTTTTAATATTTATTTACTTATGCTACTCACATTGTGTTATGTATTTAAAGGAATTTGCTACAGAGATTGCAGTTTGTATGGATTCGTGGGTAGGTGGAATTAAAATGACACATTTCAAAGTTTGGGTAGCTACACCTGATGGATCTCGTTGTGTTATCAATGAAATGGATTCACGCGCACTGGGACAACTGGAAGAAAAACGGGACAATGTAAGAAAATGGAATATTTCTAACAATTAAATCACTCATATGCCAAATCGATTAACTTTACAAAAGAAATAGTAGACAGAGTCTTAGTGGTGTTAAGCCCATTTATTAAGGACATTTATTATAAATTCAAAACTTTAAATATTAATCAAATATTTTTATAGTAAAATTATACAAAATTCTAAAACTGGTATTATCAATTTGGCTACTCATTGAGTCGTTGCCTAATTGTGTATTAAAGTTTATATAAAATATTATTTATTTTAGGACAACGATTTTCCGCATTCTACTGAATTTTATCCTGGTCAAAGTTTATGGGGTCCTATTCACTGCCTTGAACAAGCACAATGGATTAATTGTACAAAAGAAATGAAAGCGAAAAGGAAGACAAAACCACAGAAAATAACCAAAGTAATCGTAGAGAAAGTTGAAACTGATTGGGTAGGAGTTCAATGGCAATGTAGAGCATATTCAAAAGATGGAGTTTGGTCTGATGAAGCTCAACCAAAATTTGTAGTTGAAGGAGAGGATTTAAAAAAGTTAAAGTTACTTAATGTCTTTGAACCATCTACATTACAAGTTGGTGATCGTAATTATTATGTAATTAAGGGCAATGAAAATGTTATAACTCGAGAACAATGGAAAAAACAACAAAGAGATATTTTTCAAGTTCCTAAGCATAGCCCAAAAAAAATACGTCCCAATATTAATGTCACAAAACCAGCTGATGATAAAACAACGAATGATAAAAAAGTTGAGGAGAAAAAAAAGGGAAAAGAAAAAGAAAACGTGAGTGAAGAATCCATAGAAGACAGTACACAAAACAATATTAATAATTTACAAAATATTACAAGTAGTAATACATTGATGCCACCTCCACAAGTACAAAATACTGAAAGTTCAGATGATTGGGATACAGAAGATACTGGTTCTCAGAGTGACACTGGTTCGGTATGGATTCAACTAATAAAAGAAATGAAACAATTGAATTTTAATCACGTAAATTGAATTTTATCACTTTTTTAGTTATCCAGTGGATGTTCCAGTATGTCATCTATGGGTAAAAAGAAAAAAGGTCCTGCATTAATGACAAAAGTATTGAAAAAAAAGAAACTGTGCAAAGCCAAAAAAAAAGTACCACCAGCTCCATTAATTCCAGGAACTAAGATAGTTGTGGAAACGCTCTCGACCAATACAAAAGCTAATGTTGTGTGGCAAGATGGTTCTGTAGAATTTGGTATGCAAATCAAATTTAATATTAATGACTTTGCCAATGTTCCTAAGATATATATAGAATAATTTATATTTCTGTAGGTATTCCATCAACACAGTTATATCCGATTCATCATTTGGATGATAAAGAATTTTTCCCAGGTGATTTTGTTTTAGATCAAAAAGAAGAATCTCGAATATATGGTGTTGTACAAAGTGTCGATCACCAAGGTCGAACTGCTAAAATAAAATGGTTTAGGACATATACTTGTAGTCAAACTCCACAGTAAGTATTAAATCATTTTCTAATCAATTGCATAGACAAAAATTTATATAACAAGTATGGTTCACTTTTTTAAATCTATTTAATAATTGAAACTTATTAATGGTAAATTTGTGTTATAGACCAACTTTATTAGAAGAACGTGAAGTAAGTGTTTATGATTTGAAGGATCATCCTGATTTTCAATATAGGCCCGGTATAGTGGTAATACGTATAGCTAATTTTGAAGGAGAAGATGTTGGATGTACTGCTGGACAAGTATTGGATAATTATCCAGAAGGTCGTGTTAAAGTATGGTGGGTCGATGGACATATTAGTATGTGCTGGCCACAAGATTTATACAAAGTTGGTGAGTATGACAGTGATGAAGGAGAACTTTGGGATGATGTATCATCAGATGCTTCATGGGAAACTGAGTTAGAAGATTGTATCATTGCTGATACTGATACAACAGAGCAAACTGAACTAGAAATTATAAAACCAAAGTTAGCTGCACATATTGAAAAAGCTAGAATCGCAATGTCGAGATTAGAAGAACTTTTTACACAAAATCCGTCATTGCAAACTACAGAAGTAATGCGAAAATTGCTGGAAGTTTATAAAGACTGTCGATATATGGATAAACTTATGGGTACGTCATTTTTCCATGAAAGTCATTTTCAAGGATTACTCGAACGTGTAAGAGAACGTGGAAGAGCAAACGTAGCACAACGAATGGCAGATCAAGTAACAAGACTGTTTACTCAAAAATCTGATGGATCAGAAGAAGAAAATATAAGTAAAGACAATCCAAATATTACTCAAAATACTCCTTGTACTATAGAAAGAATAGTAACTAATGTAATGGATGTAGCAACAACAGCTAGCAATAAAAATAATGAAGATAATAATAGAAAACAGAACAAACAAGAAGCAGAATCAAATAATCAATTATTGATTAATGTCAATCCCTGTCCTGAAGATTCTGGATTATATTCTGCAGAGAACTCCAAAAGAGAAGAATCGGGTTCTAGTGAATCTAGTGGAGATTTTTTACTTAGTGAGGATGTTAATAATGAACGTTTACCGCCCGCAGTTGCAACCGAATCAGCAAAAACAGAAATAGATAAAACTTCAAAAACGCAAACGCACGAAGCAAATTTTCATATTGCTAGTTCACATGTTTGTGTAAAACTTTGTACCCTTATAAAAGCTCAATTAGTATTGGCGCATTCAGAAGTTTCAAAGCGCTTTGGTTTATCAAAAATATCGTTATCAGATGCGGCAAAAGGTTCATCGCCTCATAAAAAACTGAAGAAAGAAGAAGAAAAGCAGGTAGAAACATTGTCAGAACCACTCGAATCTATAGTAGATATACCACCACTAATTTATGCAGAAGGTGAAGGATTCTCCATAGAAGAAACTGCTCCGGATAGTCATAAATTCAAATTAACAATGTTCCAACCTACAGATCCTACTAATTTCTTTAGAACGGTTTCAAAAGAACTGAAACTTTTAAGAAGTTCCCTTCCACCGGGAGTGTGGGTAAAAGGTTTTGAAGATCGTATAGATTTATATTCTGTGATGTTCCGTGGTCCTGAAAAAACACCATACGAGGACGGACTTTTTCTTTTCGACTTTCAGTTGTCTGCAGACTATCCTGCTGCTCCACCGCTATGTCATTATATTTCTTATTGTAGTGAAAGACTTAACCCCAATCTTTATGAAGATGGGAAAGTATGTGTGAGTCTTCTTGGAACATGGTCTGGTCGTGGAACAGAAGTATGGACTAGTTCTTCTACTTTACTCCAAGTTATAGTCTCTATACAAGGTCTTATTCTTGTATCAGAACCCTACTTCAATGAAGCTGGTTTTGAAAAACAAAAGGGTTCTCAGCAAGGCAGAGAAAATTCTAGAATGTATAATGAAATGGTAGTATTAAAATTGGTTCAAGCTCAGACTAAATTATTGTTACATCCACCTCTTGTGTTTAAAGACATAATTATAGCACATTTCAAACGACATGCAGAAAGATTATTACAACGATTAGATCTTTGGATGGAGATATCCGAACAACATAATAATCAACATCCATTATCTCCTGTTACACCAACCACATTTAAGGAAATTTCAGAAATTGGTAAATGCTAATGTGTATTTTTATTGTTTGTATTCTTTTATTTTTGGATCTAACAAAATACATTCATTTTTATTCTTTTAGATCAAAAAATTCTGCCTGAATTTCCTTTGATACCGGCTTCCAGAGGTTTTTGTATCACACTTAGAAAAACATTGACAACATTTAAAGATGTACTTCTTAAAGAAAGTATACTACAAAAGACAAGCAATTTACCAAATTATACAAGAGAAACAATAAATAATACTATTCAAGAACATCAAAACATAAGGACAAATATAGAAAACAAAGAATCAGAACACGATACCAGTAGGAGCTGTGTACAAGCAGATAGTAAATCATTATCAAATGGCAATTTAAGAAAAGGCTTAATTTCATCTTCCCCTACAATCACTCCAAGTGAAAGGAAAAAAAATTCATCAGAAAGAAGTACCAGCTAGCCACAAGGTAAACATATATCCAAAATTAAGCGCATATTTTGCGAAAATTATACGAAATTTCGGTAATATATTGAATTAATTTATTAAATTAGATCCTGAAAAATGTTTATGATATCTATTTATTAATATTAACATTAATAATGAGAAAACTCCTAACAGAAATGCCGCTGTCATTGCTCCGCAGCTAGGATATTGATATTGTTTAGTAATCATTTAGTAATACAACTGTAATTGTATAAGGGACATATATATAAAAAAGTGATATGCTATTCTTGTGCACTCCTTTGTACAATTACAAAAATAAAATATAAAATTAATATGTGGTATGAACCATTTCGTGATACCACATATATATTAGTTCTATAAATCGGCAGCAATAAACAGCTGCCTTATTAAACAGAAAAATATTTGTAAAAGAAAAAGATCTTGAGCATACAAGAAAGATAATTCAATACATTGGATGTTCGAAATGATAAAAAATAAAAGATATACTAATCTTTAGCAATACGTCGAGTCAACATTAAATACTTTGCAATAGCATTAAGAGATATGATAATAATAGTTATTAATTACGAGTGAATTTCATTGAGTAAATTTTTAGTAAAAATTCCTATCTATTTAAGAATAAATCATTTATTAAATTATATTAAAGTCATTATATGCCATCCATTAATGTTACATTGAAAAAACTATGAAGAAACTCTAACTGCAGTAGATAGTAGTTTAGAGACAAAAATTCATATTTAAACAAAACTAACTGACACAGATAAGTATAATGTTAAAGATTCTGGTAGAAAATAGTATATATGTAATAAAAATTATAACGTTTCATTATCCATAATAGAAGTCTCATTATTAATATAATTCTTTTGCATATTAGTGGAGAACAAATCTTTAATTTTTCTAAATGAATTTTTACAAAATATATTGCACAACTCATAAAACAATTATTTAAATATTTAAGTTAATAGAGTATATATGTTATCGTTAAAACGTTAAATCCGTTATTTCATAGAATAACTAGGTTTTCGTGAAATATCCAAAATATCCGCTAAACTATGAAATAAGCTAAAATTATATACTTTAACTAGTTATTCTATGTGCAATAATCAGACGCCATTAGTTAAAGCATGAAATAGAAATTTGATGTCAAAAGTATTAGAAAATTATTCTTTGATTGTGTTTTAAAAAAAAAAAATATACCTACAGCGAGTATTCGTACTGTATTTTATATATAAAGCGTTGTTATGTATAATTATTTAAAAAAAACATACTTAATTTTATTTTTTCTACGATATTTTAAATATAATGAAAATTTGATTTTAAAAGCCAAAATTGATCTTCTAAAAAAAATATAAAGAATTAAAAAATATCTAAATTTATTCAATTAAACTGAATAGTTTTATTGTTATAAAGTAGAATTTTAATATTTTGAAAAGTAAAATAAATGTTCACAGTAAGTTTTTATAAACTTTCGTTAAACTTTCTGGTTTGGTCTTAGTAGACCAGGAAGAATAATTACAGTAAGTATAGACATGAATTTTTTTTTTTTTAAACACAATCGAAGAATATTTGTCTTATATTTGACATCAAATTTTTATTTTATGCTTTAATTGCGTCTGATTATTACATAGAATAACCAGGTAAAGTGTATAATAAAATTCTTATTGTATGCTTTCCCTAAAACGCTTCGATATTTCATGAAATAACTAAATTACACACTTTAGCGGTAATATATATATATATCTATACACATTTAGATCAAAACATTTCTTAATATTATTTTGAATTTATTTTTATAATTTTTTTAAATGTAAAATGTTCTATATGTAATAAGATAATTATATATATATATATTTGTGTTTAAAAAAAAGGAATACTTTTAAAAAATTCTTATATTTGGAAAAGAAAGTTCTGGTTAATAGATACAATAAGTGTATATAAAAAAGCTAATGACACATTTTTGTTATGTTTTATAATTTTTGTGTTCCATATTTGATACATTAAGAATGATTTAAATTACTAATGATCATTAGCAAACTCATAATCATATAATTCGGTACATTTAATGTAGTGTTATTTTTTATTTTTATTATTAATTTTTGTATTTTACTTAATTAGGTATACTATCTTTTTTCCTTCTGAAATCTCAAGGACTATTTAATTAATGAAAACAATTTATGAAGTTTCATGGTATGATTTTATATAAGAAACAATAATATTTATTAAATGTTTACATTTCTATTATATGCAATTAGATGAGTACTATATATTATGTTGATGAACAATGTATATTATATTGATGAACAATGGATTAATGGTTATGAAACTTTTGTAATGATTGACGCAATTTTACTTTACTATCATTCATATATCACATTTATCTCATTTTTATCATATTATAATTTGGAACAGCTATTATGAAATTTTACGCCTTATAACGTAATCAAAAGGAAAAAAGACGGTTTATGGTCATACGAAGGAAAATGGTCTCTTCGATGTTATATGGTGCTGAATGATTAAAACAACATAAGAAATAGGGAAAGAAAGAATAAATAATGGGGAAAGACGAAAAAAGGGAAAAAAGAGAGAGAGAAAGAGATAATGTGACACAGAATTTACAGTTTGTATTAAAAGAATGTATAACTAAAGATAATGATATAAGCAACAAAGGAATAGTAAAAAAGAGGCAGTGAGTGCGGTAAATATGAAAGTTTGCTGCAAACTTAGCAAAAAGTGATGTTTGGAATGCCTTGTATATGTGCCAGCTATTTATATTTACATTTATATTATTATAAAACATATTCTCAGAAGTCGCATCAAAGCTTTACTTTTATCGTATACACATACTCTTTAAATAGTAATAATGAAAAGTGATTATTATATAAATCACTTACACGTATTGGTTTGTATCAATACTACTTACAATAAACAGGAAAGAAAAATAACAATTACAAAATATACTGCGAGTCAGATATCATACCATTATAAATTATGCTTTCTTAAATATAAATATTATTTTTAACATTTAAAACAATGATATAATTGCATATAAGTAAACACAAATACAAAAGAATGTACTATTACGTTACCTTACAGATAAATAATATTAGGATTATATTCTTATTATCTCCTAATACTCGCAGTAGTTGTACCGCCTAGTTTGTCTTCTTCTCACTTGACATTTTCACGCGTTGGCATCTATTATTCAGAGATTACAACATTGCGTGAATGATTTACCATATATGTAACTTGGTTCCTTTATTTTCAATCAATAAAAAGTCATGTGATTAAGAAATATAATAACTTGAAATTATTCTTTTCTGTTGTTTAGATTGTAAAAATCCGAATCCTTGTCCTGTAGACCCAGCCATAGTCGCTTCTCTTTTTGTGAAGTCGTAAATCTTCAATGTGACATTTCTCATGTCAATGATAATAAATCATATATAGACACAGCACAAGTATACAGACTGAATATCTTAAGCATTTAATAAAAGATCATTGTTAAACCAGTAATATATCTTATTTCTTTTAAACATATTAAATTTACATGAACTTTGTAAATATATACAATTTATGCCAAACAAAAAATGTAAAAGTCTTTTTATTGGACCATTTTAGAAACTATTAAAACATTTTATACTGCATTACTATTAATTTTCTCAGGTATTTTATCTCTTATAGTATTAAAACAGATAAGCTGCATTCTATATCTGTTATCACTTGTTATCTATCGCCGTTGATTCATCAGTCGACAATCAACGCTACACCCAGTTTTTCTTATCCACTGAAAAGAAGAGTTATTCTATATCCTCTTTAAGTGAAGTTATAACAATTTATCAATTAAAATGTATTCCAAAAAATTACTGTTCTACCTCGCAATTGGTTTTCGTAAGTAAATATAAACAAACACTTAACAAATTGTATTATAAGCTCATGAAAATTGTATAAAATACTTACAATATATTCGATGGTGGAATAGTTATTATAGGAATCTTTGTCGACGAAACAGAAGCAAGACGTAAAATACTACGCGGTCGTAAAACAATAACAAGGCAATATTACAGTAAGTAAAAGTTGTAAAATATTGATAAAATTTATATGTTCATTTGTTTCATCATAACATTTAAATATTTAAACTATTTTAGGAGGTACAGCTATACCTGCATGGTCGATAGTACTACTATGTGGGATTAGTATGTTGCTCATAGGCGGTGGTCTTTATGTTTTACTACAAAAGTTTGTAGTTGATCCAGCTGACGCATCAAAAAGCCATTCATATCAACCAGCATTACAAAACGAAGCATAATTTTTAATAAATTATTATAATTATTTGTTTTTGTATACGTTTATAAAAATCATTAAATTATAATTCATGTATATTTTAACTTATGTATTAATAGGGTGGTAATCAATATATTTTTAATATTATATCTGTATAAACACAATGACAATATTTTATTTTTTTTGTCCATCACAATTACTTAAATTTTTTATATTGCATTTAGCAATGTCATTTAATATCGTTATTAATTACTTCTTATTTCCAGGTTATCAATTTACTACAAATATTTAAACTATAAAATATTCCACGCATCATTAATTATATTGCATTTTCTTTTTAATAAAGAATTACAATAATCTCTTAAGGAAATGAACCTAAATTATAAGAAATTATTATTGTAAAATTCTGTGCTGTCAAAAATAGTTGAACGATTTCTATCTTCTAATTAAAAGTAATTATAGAGAACAGCATTGCCGTCACGAAATACTATTTACCTTTAAGACATATCAGATTATTCACTTATATGTATTATACAATATAGTCAATCATTAATTGATAAGAAAGAAGAGTCTACAATCTAGAATTCTCTACGATGATATTTATCAGGATCAAAATATGATGTAACTACTACACGGTTATTGAATTTACGTCCTGTCAAAGTCTGTTGTGCTTTTTGGCAATCGATAACGCTGTTAAACTCAACGAATACCTATAAAATAACAATAACAATAAGTTATACGTAACAATGAAAAAATATAAAAAGATATAAAAGAAATGAACAATTCTATAACATACTTTTCCACATCCTGGAACATCAACACCTTCAATAGGTCTTGGTATTTCTACAGATCGAACTACACCATATTTGTTGCATTCTTCCTTGATATCTTCTAAAATATCTTCATATTCCTCTTCTTCCATTAATTCTTCTGGTGTAACCATATTTAATAAGCAAAGTACCTGAAAATATGTCATAATCATGTTAATTCAATGTTTATACTAGTGACATATTTATTTATATATTTACCTCCGTTGCAGGTCCACTTGTGCCTACCATAGATAGACCAGGAACCTGAATTTGTACAGGAGCTTGTGCTCCTATCATAGGATTCTTTGCACCGACACTAGCTCGTTGTACGATCAACTTCTTGTCTCCTAGTTGCATACCATTTAATCCAGCAATAGCTTGATCCGTCATGGACACATCAACATATTCGCAAAAAGCGTAACCTTTTGATAATCCTGTAGCTGAATCCTTTACTAAATTGAAAGCTCTCAGTTGACCAAAACTCATCAGTAGCTCCTTTACCTAAATTATCACAATGACATTATTTGTATATTTTCATGTAACTAATATAAAATGATCTATACTAATGTAGACCATGCAATTTTCCCTTTAAAAAATAATAAAATTAATAATAATTTATCTATGTGTGTTTTGTTACTTTAAAACATTCTTTTATTCTAATAAACATTGAGATGATTTCATTGAAAGAGATTATGCATCAAATATATGCACGCGAATATATAATAAAATTAATTAATTTTTTAAACGTATAGAATATTTGATAATCTGTAAGATTATATCAAAAAAAATACATATTAAATAATTACTTCAACAAATACATGATAAAGTTAACGATATTTATATAGTAAATGTTTAATTTAGAAATTTCATTCAAATAGAAAATTGCATAGTATAAGAATATGAAACTGATTGTTGAATGTATAGATGTGCCTGGTAACACCTATTCGTATAATGTCTATGCATTATTTTATTATATATAATATTTAATTCTGCTTAGTACCTCCTTCCTAAAAAAAATTCGAATATATCTAAATAATATTCTTCTTAAGCATAATTTCTCGTTTCTAGAATTTGTATAATTATTAATTATGTTTAAAGTATGTGTATATATATATGTATATTATACAGTACATGTACATTATACAGTATATATACATATATATGGATATATGTATTAATATAGTGATATTACTTACATGTGCCCATTCATCACAGAAACTGTAAACTTTGAAATTTAGATAACAGCATGTTGCATCTATCGAGGAGGTAAAATACGACATACCATCCTCATATAGATTTAACAAAAATATTCCTGATCTCCTCACAAGCTAGCAACATGCTTTTACCGATAAATTCTACCAGAATATCAAAGAACGCACCATTAGCACAGAAGAATCGCAGACTTCGGGAAAGGGGCTGCAAAATCGCATAAGCCCAATGTACGAAGGCATGAAAATGAGATAAGTACTTGCCTCGAGGGACTGGACTAGCCTCTCTCCAGGCAGTGTGGTATATTGTCATGTTCGGTAGTAGTAGTAGTGGTAGAAGTAGTGGTAGAAGTAGTGGTAGTGGTAAGCAAATGCTTTTGATCAGCGCGACCCTAAGCTAAGAAATGGGGAGAAAGGGCACTGGTATCAGTCCACAATTTACTTTACAGTAACCAAAGGATTTTACTTTTCATTCTATTTTAATCATATTTCACTGTAAGGAAACTTTTATTAACTCTCCAATGATGCAATATAGCAGTTGTTTACTTTTGTTTCTCTGTCACTCTCAGTATTTTCTCTTTGCCTAAAGACACATTACTGAAATTTGAACACGTAAATTTCATTTGCGTAACCTGTAAACGCAATAAGGCACAAGATGAAGATCTGTAAAGCCTGTAAAGAAAATAGCTGCAAGGGAAAAAGATATTCCTGAAAAGAATAGATACCAGAAGACTTGGAGCTGTTACCAGATGCACATAAAATTATGTGTTGACCCTGTAATCCCATCCAAAATAAAACCAATTTGCTAGATAAAACGTTGATTTGTTTCACTTGTAGAGCTATAAAGAGTCTTGTTGCATAAGCATCATTGCCATAAAAAACCTGGATGGCTCTGTAATAATATTCTTGTCAAGTATACGTTTTGTTTACATGACATTTTTTCATCATTCTATGTAATATAATTTTTTCTTTATCTTTTTTTTGTGCTTTCTCATTTAATAGATAATAATGCAATTGCAACAACTTCCCTTCCCTTCTTATATTTGGACTGCGACACTTTTGCTAAACTATTCTTGTTCTAGTTAGTCGAATTAGAATTTCTTTGGCTGGACCTAGAATATGCCTAAAAAGGATTTAAAAGAAAAAACGACTGCTGCGACTGCATGCCATTTAAATGCTGCAACGCCTCTAACGATTTTCTTTGTTATCTATGTATCTATCCTGCACAACTTCGGGACAATGTGTGACAATGATAAAGGAATGAAAGAAGATATTGAACGCATCTGCTAATCCACAGAGATTGATAAAAGCGAAACCTGATTTTCCTACCTAATGACCTAATCAACGCAGAAATCCAGTGGATACACATACATACCTCTGTAGAATTTTGGCAGACTGGTACACCTTCCTCTGTTTAATCTCCGCTAAATAGCTAAGTACCTATGTTATAATGTAATCCTTTTGTTTAACTCGTAATGCTGTGTGTGAGGATTGACATAATCAATAATCCTACAGCAATAGAGTCCTAACATTTTCGCATTGCAGTTATTTCCCAGTCATTGATGCTTTTTTTATCATTTTTATACAAGACTAAATACATATTCAATAATCAAAAAGTTAGCTTCAATGAAAGAGAACTGCATTTAAAAGTGTGCAGTGAATACAAATGGATTAGTAAGTTTATTTGCATACCTGTTCCTCATTCAAATAATTCGGTAGACCACCAATGAAAATCTTGTGTGGGGAATCTGTAAATAATATATGTATTATATTAAATTGATTATATAATATTAAAATATTAACACATTGACGTCAGGAAGTTTAAGGCGTAATACAACTGATAAAAAAAATAAAAGATGATTTTTGGGAATTTTTTTTTCGAAAACTAGGAAAGCTATTACCATGTAATTTTTTACAATTTTATTATTTATATAATCTTTTTTTTCTTTTTAAAAATGTACAAAATTTACAAAAATCCTTTGCTCACACAGCTTATTTTTTTTAATTCAAAAATCAAAAAGATTCTTATTCTTTGTATAAATGACTATTGCATGAACGAGGGAAAATTAATTTATTAGTAAAAAAATAAAAAAATGGAAACACAAATTGAGTGTGTAGTGTTTTGTTCAATTAGTCGCCACTTTGTTAATTTATTACTAAATTTATTTTCTCTAGTTCTTGCGATAGTCATTTATATACAAATAAGAAACTTTTTGATTCTTTTTTGCATATATACTGGAGGGAATTATCGTGCCTACTATTGTTTTTTACGTGCTATTCAATATTACTTCAATATTACTATAATATTAATACGTGCTAGAGTCAATAAATAAAATTAAAATAAATTACATATTAATAGTTTTTCTAGTTTTTAAGAAAAAAATTCCCCAAAATTACCTTCTACTTTTTTGGTTCAAGTGGTACTATGCCTTAAACAAGAAATAAAAAAAAGCTGAAAAAAAAATTTTAATTGTTTCAATTTCTGAAACATCTATTATGTTTTAACAAAGAATTTGATCCATTTACAGTGTTCTTTGGATTTATTTCTAGGATAGATATATGAAAATCTTAATTACGTATTTTCGCATAATCCAACGCCAATGTGTTTATATAATTGTATATTGTACATTGATATATAAAATGTATGCATAAAACATACCAGGAACCGTACCTGGCACGTTCATGCTTGGATTATCTGTCATTCCAGGCATTGGTTGATAATCGTGAGGTCTTCTTATTTTTAAACTTTGTCCTTTAAAATTAATCCCATCGAAGGCCATAGCTTGTGTAGTTTCATCTATTGAACGAAACTAAAATAAAAGAAATTTAATATAACTACAAAACTTCTTACTAATGATTATATAAATAAAAATCAGAATTTCTTTATACTCGGTGGTAAAAAAAAAGGATCCGATATTTTAATGTTTTATAGTACTTGTCAAAAGTGGTAAAACATGTCTTACTAACATTGATCCTAGAATCAACCCTTTCGAAGTAAATTAATTTTTATTATTTACGAGCGCTCAATATCGTAAGCAAATCTCTTGGCAACATATTATATGTACACAGAAGAGTTGCTTAGAAACACACTAGTTCAAGAAATATTTAAAAATATATATCAATCTATGATCCATATATGCCAGAATTGCATTCCCATGGAAGAAAGACATATTGAATATCTGAAATTTATACATATTATGTTTGCGTTTACGAAATAATCTTTGTTGATTTTAGTAATAGTTTTTACTTATTTACATAATAAATTAACAATATTAAACTAATATTTCTTTTTGTAGATTAAATATGTTGTTAAGAGACTCGCTTACAATATCAAACACTCATAAATAATAAAAGTCAATTTACATCGAAAAAGTTGATTTTACGAATCATATTAACTAGACCAATTTTTACACATCTTTGCTGAATACTATAAGCTCTTAAAATATTGGACCCGTTTTTACCAACCTGTATATACAAGGTGTCCCATAGCTGATGGTACAAATAACCAAGGGTGACTCTAATTGCAAGTAAAAACTGAAAGTTTAGAATAAAATTTATTCATATAAGGCTTTGTTTTGGAGAAAAATAAGTTTGAGAATTTGTCGAGTACACGTGCACTTTAATGAGCTTACAACCTTGAAAACTAAAAGCCTTGTTCGATAAGCATAAGAATATAACCAACATAAGAAATATCACCATACTGACAATGTTTATAATTATATTAATCCGAAAGTAAGATAGTGAAATCCATTGAACCAAAATTGAATCAAATGCATGAGTACTTAACAAATTTTCTAACTTATTAATCTCAAACATAAAGTCTCATATAAAAATATTTTGTTCTAGATTTTCGACTTATTTATTCATGTAGAGTCACTCTCTGTTCCCTTGTACTATCAGTTATAAAACACGCTGTATATGCAGGATAAATCAGTTAACGTTGGTATCTTGAATATCTTTGTTGTTTTGAAAGATACGTCATATGTTTTAAGGAAAAAGTTGAATGGTTCAATGGGGCTCATATGATGCCAAAAATACTTTATTTTTAAAAACAGAATCACCATTTTTTAAATACTTACAATCATAGCCTCTTTCATTAAGAATTTAATGATTTTAATTGTTCCAGGTCATTCAAGGTCACGGACAGAGAAAACGTATAAGAAGCGAAAAATTCCTTCTAGACAAACTTTGGTTAATATCTACAAGTTGTTTAGAAGTACTGGAAGTTTAGATGTAAGAAAGCGTAAACGTAAGAATCGGAATTGGAATTGTCCAAAAAATACTCATAAGTCAAAATAGCGTAATACGAATTTTGATCTAACGTAATTTTCATCCGTTTCACATATCGCTACATCAGGTATTACATAAAAATGACTTTAAAAATTGAATGAATTTTGGTCAATAGGGATTATGTCAAAATTGTTAATTTTTTTCTAATGTCTTTTTTACGGACGAAACAACATTCAGTAAACAAAGCTCAATTAATCTATGGAACACCCATTATATGTCTGTTGATAATCTGCAGTGGCTTTGAGAACTTGCCAATCAAAAATAATAAAACGTAAACGTATAGTATGGTATTTTAAACAAGCAAGTAATCGGACCATACTTCATTATCAGAACAATGACAGGACAAAAACATTTTCAATTTTTGCAAGAAAATCTACCTATCTTGTTGGAAGATGTTCTTTTACAAAACCACTATGATATATAGTACTAACATAATAGCTATTCTACCTATTATGCCCGAATAGCAAGAGATATATTGGATTCTAGGTTACCGAACTGATGGGGCAGTACACTCGTTTGATTAAAATCCACTGGATTTCTTTTTGTTGGGTCAGCTACAATAATATACACGATAATCAGCACAATATGTGCAAATATCATCCCGGATGTACTTATCAAAGTTCAATGTGCTATTCAAGTTACGTTTGTACGTTTACAGCAATGTATCGATGAAACGGCTATCTTTTTGAACATTAAATGACCTTAAATAATTTTAGTCACTGAATTCCTAATGAAAGAGACTATCATTGTAGGTGTTCAAAAAATGGTGGTTTCATTTAAAAAAAAAAATGAGATAACATTGATATCTTTTCAAAATATAAAAAAAAACATAAATATTTTTAGCATCATGTGAACCCCATTGAACCATTCAAATTTTTCCATAAGATATTTGACGTATCTTAAAAAACAACAAAGATATTTAAAGTATCAACGTTAACTAACTCACCCTGTATATGTATATATAAAGAAAATAATATTGTAATTTATTATTATACCTCCAAGAAAGCAAAGTTCTTATCTAGATTGATCTGACAAGCAAGGACTGGATTCCCTGCAGCTTGTGCAAGGCCTGATAAATGCATTTGTTGATTGAAAAATTCCATCATCTCTTCTTCTGTGACTCCAAATGGAATATTACCAACATATAATCTTCTTGCTTGACGAGTGATCGTACTACCAACAACAGGGACAGCAGCTTGAGGAGTATCTGCTACAATATTTGCAGGTATTTGGCCAGCAGCCTGCATAGCTTTATACTGTTATACAAAGAAAAAATTAAAATATTAATATTAAACTAATTACTAGATGTGTGAAAACAATTAACACATTGTATGTCAGCCCTATATTTTTATGGTATTTTCAACCTATCACTTGTTTAAGCGCACATGTCAAATATTCAGTTAAAATATAGTATACTGTTTTGTAAAAATGAATAAAATTTTTAATATATATTCTTTCATATGTCCATTTCCCCATAAAGCAGAAATGCGATAACTGGCATTCAATCTTTCAGTAGTCAATATTTAGCTGACATACAATGTTTAAAAATTAACATTTAAATGTTCTTAAGTTACCTGCAAAGGTGTAATATGTTCAAATCCAGGTGGTGGTACATCCCAATATAAGGATGGCTTTCTCCTTCTAGAACTACGACTTTTTTTAGGAGAACTGCTTCTCTTACGGTCTCTACGGTCTTTGGAACGAGACCTTGATCTCTTCCTACGTTCCCTACTACGTGATCTGTGTCTCCTATCACGATCTCTGTCCCTATCACGGTCCTTGTCTCTATCTTGTCTCTCTCGATCTTACAAAATAATGATTATTATGCATTAATATTCAAGTAATTATTGGAAATAATATTTTCTTATATTTGAATAAATTATATCTGCATTCCAGTTGACCTTCTATAATCTTCCAATGTTACTCTGATGTCACATATTGACATATTCATATTTTTTTTTACTTACTTAAATTTTGTTTTCAAATGTGGCATACGCATATTGTTTTATAATTTTTCTTTGCTAACCGATAAGATTCTGTATAACTATTATCAACTTTAACTTGAGATATTGTAATAAATCTAATATATAATTCATTGTTAATTGGTATTTATAAGTTAATATTTGTTTGTTTCAGATTACAAATATTTTTGTATAATTCCGAAAAAATTTAGACTATAACAAGTTAAATATGGTAAACAAAAAACATCTTTTTTACTATGTTTTAATAACACTAATTCTTCAAACTAAAAAGATAACAGGCAATTTCTAATAACTTTTATATATATATTTGCTATTTGTAGATATGTCAATGCTTCGAGATTATTTATATAAATAAATATTATTTATTTCATTATATATACATAAAAAATAACATGCTTTAAAACATCAGTCAATTATAATCAAAAGAAAAGAAAAAAAGAAAAATCATTCAGATAAATTTGTTTATGCGTACAAGTGTAGCTCTCCGGCCATTACATTCATAGAAATCCACTTATCTTCACATAACGCGGGAAGACTTACGAAGAACGAAGATAAAAAAATCCTATTAAAAAATTTCTTACCTCCATTAAAATCTTCTCCCATCTTTGATCTCCCTATGCAAAAGTACTATACTATATTATATGAAAATATGTTCAAAGAAAACGTTAAAATCTATAAACGTCAGCCGCTCCCAAAAAGATTTTTATACCGAAATGGCGTGAGAACAACAAGAAGAACAATGTATTTTATCTAGTCGCCACCAGATGGCACGAAAAGCACTTTCAAGCGTGTTCCTTGCTCCAGCTCAGTGTTTCTCAATCTTTTTGTCACGTGAAACACTTTTAAATAATTTTAAATTTGATAGCACACTCTGTCAATATTGACAGTATTGTATGTAAGGCTAATGATAGGTATACATTATTAATTTTTACACTCTGAATATTAAAGTTTTCAAGAATCTACGTGTAATGTTATTGAAGGTATAGCCCATGGAGCCTATATAGAAGGAGGACGATCGTGGAGATAATTTCTATTGCCACTAGAGAGCGCGTCTAGTCGTTTGGTCTGATTTTTAAAAAAAGTAATTAAAACAAAAACAGCAAAGAGAACTATTAATTTGATTTGTTTATTTATGAAATCACAAGTACTTAAATCTAAACTTAAGAACATCACCGTCGCCTTCGTGGATAATTATCGTACTCTACATTCACTCATTTTCAACAACACAAATTCGACGCAAACGCCTATCTCGATCGTCCTCCTTGTATATAGCTTCATTGTATAGCCAATCTAATTGAAGTTTTTCGTTGATTAGTAAATGATATAGTTATGTAGTTTGTCCGTTTGTTCCCTTCTGTATCACTTGTTTCAAAAACCAGTGCCGTATGTCAATAAAGCCGACCATGCCAGATTTTAAGTATTATTATTCTAGGTTATACAAAATAATAAGTAAAATGTTAGATTAAATGGATTATAAATTTAATATTATTATTTAAGGTTATATATATAAACAGTAATAGATAAAAAGGTAAGTTAGAAATTATTTGAAGAAAAGAAGAAGAAAAAGAAGAGAACAAAATATTGGGTTTATTTTTCTTGTAACCCCATTTTTTGTACGCTCATGTCCTATACGTTGGAAAGCACACATCTGGTTATGAGCGGAGTGGAAAATATTTTTGATAATTATTGTCAGATGGTCTACAAATATGGGTCTATACACAAACATACTATAAAACAAATATAAGATAATAAATTACAAATAATGTAAATTCAATAATATATACGTAATCTTAATAATACAAGCGGCTTGTATGTCAGTGAGAAATATGTGCTTGATGTTTTTGAATAATTTATTTTAAATTTTTGGACGCGAAAAGGATAAAGCAACTTTCATGTTATGTTCAACGTTTCCAAGTATTGATCTTTTTGTATATTTTATATTAATTTATACAGAAAATTCAAATTCGCACAAGTAAAATGTTGAAAATTGCAATTAGAGGATTAATGATTTTCTAGATACAGCTACAAAATTTTCTTTAAGAGAAATCAAAAAAATTATTAAAGATATTTCAGAATATTTTATTTTCCAATTTCAGTCACTCGAGATAGAAACAAAGTAGTTTCTAATGAAACCGTTCTTTCTTTAGATCTGCGCGCCTTACATCAAGTTTTTGTTACACAGCCTACTTATTTCGTGTTAATAGTGAGCCAAAACGAAAACAAAAAGAAAACGCTGAATTAAAAGGCCGCTATTGCACATTGTTTTTTATATATATTATTGCTTACAATTAATAGTTTACTTAATTACATTAATACTCAAAAAATTTATTATAGATTAATTCTAAAAAATTAGCGAAACACACACTTAAAAACCTTTCGTGACATAATGATTGAGAATCGCTGCTTCAGTTTTAGGAATTATGATATACGATATGTTTTACATCTCACAATGTAAATTGCAATAAATTATTGATTAAATATAATAATTTATCTATCGGTTAATAAACAACACACAATGTATATAATTTAATATATTTCTATAAAAATGAAAGAAATATAAATTCCCTAGGGTTACTCTTTATATAAATGATCAGGATCGGTTAAATTTTTATTAGTTGCTAGGACACTTAAAAATGTTTTTAAAGTTGTGTAAAATTAATGTTTAATGTTGTGTAAAAACCAAAATGATGTATAATACGAAAGACTTATATTATAATATATGTAAAATTTTGATCTTTTAATATAAGACATACGAACATAGCCGGATTTTTAATAATACACCAATATACTGATCGTTCACAAAACCTTTCTAAGGTTTGCAATTTTGAAATAGTTAAATTAATGAATGAAAATTAGTGAGAAAGAGGAGAACTTATTAATTTCAATAATTTTATAAATAATTTTTGTAGAAGTAAATATAGAGTTAACAATTTACATTAGAGAAATATGGAAAATAAACAAGTATTGGAAGAACGTCTAAGAAAGGCTTCTTGTATTGGGGACACAGATGCAGTTCAGGAACTTGTTAACTTAGGTGTTGATGTTAATACACGACATAATGTTAACGGATGGTATTCATTGTTCATAATATTATATATTAAATTATACAAACATTTATTTTGTAAAAATCAATTTTTTTCAATTTAATCATAATGCTTGTGCAATATTATTTCATTTTTTTTATCTCTTTTGCAAATAATATTTTCTTTTTAAAGGACACCATTACACTGGGCTTGTAAAAGAGGCTTTTTGGACGTAGCTGCTTTACTTCTGAAACATGGAGCTGATAAAAATATAATGTCAGAAAGTGGGGAAACAGCAATATCTTTATGCACCAATCAACAAATTTTACAATTATTGAATTCTGATATTCAACGAAATACTAATGGACCAATGATACATCAATTTATGCCTAAATGTATAAAAAATGAACTTTTAACTACTAATATAGATTCTGTACAGCATTTAGGAGTGAATCATAGTCGATGTGAATTGAAAACTAACAATCATTTGCAAGATGGTAAGAAAGATCATGTTGTTTAATCAGTTAGCTGTGGGGATCTTTTTTAAAAATATGTACCTTCATTATGTTGCTAACATGAAACGATAACAAGTATATATACTTGTCATACACAGAGTATATATAGCTGTTATAATATTCAATTAAGTTGTAATCGAATGTTTATTTTATTCTTTTTTATAAAATTCATTATTTTATTATTAACATTTATTTATTTACTTAATTTAAACATATAGTTTGCATATGGAAGAGGAAAAAAACTAAATATCAATTACTTAGAAATTGAATCTGCTGTTATTGAATGATATTGAATAAAGCTAGGTAAAATACATAATGGCACTTTACAAGTCGAACACTAATATGTTGTTTCTTCTTGAATATTATTTTTGTAACAACGCATCTTCATATAAGATTACTTTTTGAAAATGTGTAACGTTAGATTTAGTTGGCCAGGTTTGTTATAATTTGTTGTTTACATTCAATTTTCTACTAATTATTTATATTATTTTTTGTTTTATTTCGGCTTGGTCTCCAAATATTTGAAACAGTTTGAAATTTACAAATATATTTTTGTTGTCACTAAAATTGCTATATATATATATGTATATAAGTAACAAACATTAATTACTTTTTTCGCATGACTAGTATACTCGTTAATCATACACAGCTATCTGATTAAAAAATTATATATAAAGATATATTTTAAATAACTTTAATATAAATATTAGTGTATTTTTATAGAATTAGTTGTTAAATTACGTATTGCAAATGCACCTGATCCTGACTTCGTTGAGGTCGAATTACCTATGAATGATTTAACATACCAGACATTAATACAGACATGTTGCGAAGAATTTGGATTATGTCCGCATCAAATTTTGAAATTACGAAAATTACCGAATACTAAATTGAGGAAAGATAAAGATATAAAACGGCTTCAACATTTTCAAGAAATAGAAGTAATAACAGATCCAGCTAATGTATATAAACATATGCAATATTCTAACAGTGTTCCCAATAACGTTTTACCGAGTCCAGCTAATGGATATCAAAGTATTTCAAATAAAGATCAGACTATTTTATATTAAATTAAATTTTTAATTTATTTATATATTAAAATTAGGGTAAAATTAGAATAGATATTTTTATTTTCTTTTTATCATTTTTAAATTTTAATAAAAAATAGGAATGTAATAATTAAACATTATAACAAAATATAAACAAACGTTTGCATGTATTTATACTTAGAGTAATATAATCAATAACAATTTGTTCTTAGAATTAATAAATAATATTCTAAAAATATAAAATTACTTATTATTTTCTATACTTTCCTCTTCTTTGTTTTTTCTTTTTTTATCCTCAAATTCCTTTGAAGATGTTTTCTTGACTATAACATTACCCTCAGGAGTAACTACGACATTGGCATTGCTAGATAAAGTCGTAAGTTCTCCCTCAACATTACAATATGCTTTTGGTCTTTTAGGTTTAACAACAGGAATATATACAGTATTCTTATTTTCTAAAAATTAAATTTTAAATTAATTAAAATAATTTACACGCGAATATTGTAAATTTATAATACTCACTCAATGTCATGTATATAGGAAATCCTAGACCAATAGGAGTTTTTAATCGAATAGCACGAATATTTGACCAACCACCAGGATAAGTTTTGGTCAACTGGTTACAAACAGCAAGAACATTATCTAAAATATGTTTCTTTTTCATAGAGGTATTTGCTACTTGTATTACATGAGTATCAGCCAAAGAATGTAATCGCATGGATGTTTTTCTTAGCGCATAATCAATTTCACTTTTTAAATCTTTCTTATCCATTTTGACGGAAGTTGGAAGTTTACGTTTATTGTAAAATATTTTTCCTAATAAATGCGATACGTGTCCAGCAATTCTTCCATCTACTAAAAAGTGATCGTAGCTTGCAACGAGTTTTCTTTTTAATTCATATTGATCATATTCAGTCTTAAGTTGATTCATGGGTATAATGTCTTTGATTTTTGTACATCCACATTTTTCAAGTAACTCTTTATAATAATTTACTGTTGGTTCATAATCCTTTCTTCTACCTTTTTCCAGATCACATACAATGAGTGCGATATCATCTTCTGATGATACTACAGAATTAGGTAATAAACTGTAATAAAATATGAATTATAAAATAGTAAATGTAATTTCCAAAATAGGAGAAGAAAAATAAAAATATATTAAAGCAGCATCATTCAATAAATTATAATCACATTATATGATTTCATAAGGATCCATTGGTAATTATAAAAGAATAATCATTTGCTGATTTTTTAATCATAAATTAATGAACTATGTTTATGTAATGAATTACAATATCAGAAATTTATAAAACAAAAAAATGTTTTCTTCATTTAACAATACTATAAAACTTACATTCTTACTTGTCTTCTTGGTACTTGTGGTATCCTGATACAAGTAACCTGCATAAATATCGGCTGATATTCATCAGAAAATAATACATTTGTATCTTTTAATTGTTCTTTTGTTAGATGAAAAATAGCTAAAATACACTGTTGTATATGCTCCTTTGATAAATCTTTGAGATTAATATCATCGCCATTACTTTTTACTTCGATATCTTCTATAATAATTGCTTTCTGCTTTTTAATAGTAGTATCAGAATTAAGTTTTAATTTTTTAGCTTTCTTCATTTCAGGAAGAGATTTTCTTTTTTCTTTTGCATTCTCAGTGTTATTTTGTATTATTTCACTATTTCCGGTAAATTTCTTTTTTTTTTTAACCGAATCAAATTTGATTTTTTTATTGTTTTCTATACATTTTGAATTTAATCTCTCTTTTATTTTGTCTTCGAATATGTTACTTACATCATCATTTAAAGCTTTTCTCTTTTTTGTTACATGTTTTAACGATTCCATATTCAAGCACACGTGGTCTCCTTTCAATCTTCCTATGGCAAAGAACGAGGAACGAAAGAACGTTGTACCAAACGATTCACATATTCACACAAGATATACCAACAAAGTTAGGGAACGCGATGGAAATTTCTGATCATATTCAGTAGCGCTATTGTTAGATATTTTTCGAACTTTCTTTAAGATGCCGTTATGACTTGTTTCTATTGAAAAATTGTTAAATGCATAGAAGTGAAACCTAAGACGTAAGCAAGAATTAAGAAAGAAATATCAACTCTTACAATTAGTAATCAAACTTATTGTTAGTAGTGTCAATTGGAAATTATTAAAAATAAAATAAAATAAAATAAGCCTGTAACTTATATGTGTGCTAAGAAATTCAACAATTACTTATAATAGAAAACTTAATTTTATTAAAATCTATTTTTTGTTTCTTTTTTTAGTAATTCTAATGAAAAGAAAATATCTCTTTAAATACAACAAAAGCGTAGTAATAATTAATGTCGTTTCTGTATTATGCATTTGTAAAACTGTTTCATGATGACCTAGACAACATAATTTAAAAACAACGTCATTACAATCAGAACTCGATTATTTTTAACCTCCTTCGTAAACTCGCATATCGCGGTCCAGAAAGGACACTTATCATTGTCACCATCCTCAAAACTATTTTGCGATGACTGCATTTGATCGGCTTATGCTCTCTATCACAACGTGTAAAAATAGTTTGTTACACATGATATATACGCATTTGTTATTATTTTACGGTTAGATGAGAGAAATTTTTCAAAATCTTGGAGAAAGATTTGATAAAAATTATGTAAGAAGAACAAATAAATAATGGTATGTATATCGTAAGTATATAAATATGATTGATTTTAAATGTTTCTTCAAATATTGTTAATAATTCAAAAAAGAATATATTATCTTATAAGTTTGTTTCAGAAGGTTGTATTATACATACATAATAGAAACTACAAAGTTTTATTGATTTGTTCAGATAGTTGTAATATAAACAAATAGACATAGTAATTAATTAAGATAATAAAATATAAATCATTAGTATAATGAATAATGTCACTTTTATTATTTGTTACAGAAAAAAATAAGAAAACTATTTAAATACAAACAATTGACTATAAAGAACAAATTAGAAATTATTAAACTTGCTGAACTAGACATACAATAATCAAAGATTTCTGGTCAATATAAAGTGGTAGGATCAATATATCATGTATTATCCAAAAAAAAGGAAAAATGTTAATTATCATCGCTAGAGAAGAAAATATTCCACAAAAGAACAAAGGTCGACATTGGCAAGCATGCTTTTTAGAAAACCTTTTGTTGAAACGGATCAAACAAAAATGAAATCTGGGAATGTATATCACAGGGCCTTTGATGCGAGAGAAGGCTTTATTCTTCAATAAGCAGCTTAAAGGACCACCGACTTCAAAGCCACAGTTCAAGCTGGTTAGGAAGATTTAAGGTAAGATTTGAAATTTTTATCAACTTAGTATTCAAAGAGAGTAATTGTCAGCAAATGTAAATGAAGCTGCAGTATTCAAATAGAAATTTTCCCAAATTATTGGAGAATCGGTACGAGAAGATACAGATGCACCTACACAGCGATAACTCTCTGATAAAGAACTGATAGAAAAATATTTAAGAACAGAAAATTATGAAATGCGTAGGTTCATAGGAATAGAGTAATTTTGTAAAATAATTTACAACAATAAACAATCTGTATATATTAACCGTTTGAGTGCTGAAGAATTTTCTTATATACATATATATATATATATATTAAAAGTACAGAATAAAATGCGCAGTTATTTTTTTCGGAAAATAATAGAAACGGTTATAATTAACATTAATTATCATATAAAAAGTGATTTTTATCACAAAAAATATTTTTTATTCTCAGTTATTACAAAGGTGTTTTGCTGCACAAATTCCATGGATTCCTTTTTTACATACAGCGCAAATTAAGTTGGAACGTTTAATTCCATTACCATTTTTCTTGCTGCATACTTCACACTGTCGCAAATTTCGCCCAGGCAATTTTTCTAAAGAAAACTTCTTGCTTATTGATAATCCTGTGGTATTTTTGATTGCTAACCATTCCTTCTCTATAGCATCAATAATGCTCGATGTAAATTGCAGTCTAGTTAATTTTTTACCAAGACAATTTTCCGAATATATTATATAAGCGTTTAGCACCATTCTGACAAAAATGTTAAAAACAACTTTTTTCCAGTATTTGAGAGTTCGTCTTTCATCGAGATATGTATATAATATTTTGTCGGATTCATCAACCCCATGTATAAACTTGTGATAATTGTGAATAATAGTTGGTTTTTCCTTTACATATTGTTCATTTTTTTTCTTCTTTGTAACAGTTATGTTTTCTGTTGTACTGTTTGTAGAGATCAGTATGACAGGATTTTTTTTAGATTTTTTGTCTCGGTAAGAGCACATAAGTATTTTGTTACTTTTGAAATATTTTGGTTGACCAACTTGTGCAAATTTTGCCTCATTCGGGATATGTTTTCTAGTTCTCCTAATGGTGCCAGTTAGATATGTATTTTTCCGTAACAGTGCTTTTGCAAGGAGAATGCTTGTGAAAAAATTATCTATGAATAAATGGTATCCTTTATTCATGTAATTTCCTAGTGCTAGCAATTTTTCAATCACTACATATCCGAGACCATTCTTTTTTATTTCTTCTTTATCGTCGCTTGACTTCGCACCTTGATAACAATAAAATCCCAAACAATAGTTTGAAATAGAATCGCAAATCATCCAGAAGTTGATTCCCCATTTATGGTGTTTTTTGTTAGGAATATACTGCTTTGTAATAGAGTGACAATGAGTACCAACTGACGATTCGTCTATACTCAACTGGCGGTGTGGCGTATATTGTTCCTGAAAAATTTTGTTGGCGTAATCCACCAAGAAATTGAATTTATCGCACGAATCGTAATCTGAATTTTCTGATGATGCCAAATTGCTATTGTCTATCAGATGGAAAAACTTCAAAATCAATTGAAACCTATCCCTAGCAAACATTTTTCCAAACCACGGGATGTTTCTTAAACCTTTACTCCAATAGGAGTTTATTGATGGACGTTTGGTGATGCCCATTTCTAATAGAACCGCAACAAATGCTTTCATTTCTGCAGAAGTTACTGGTACCCATGATTTCGCGCGTGAACATCGCTTCAAATTTCTTCTGGAATTAAAAAATTGCTCAGCATAGCGATTCGTTTCTGTAACCATTGTAGTAAAAAGCAAATTTGAAAAAAATTTATTGAAATATTCAATTGGTTCCGCATCAGAAGCAGGAGCATGTTTTGGACCAGATATTTCAGAAAAACTATTTGATTCATTCGAAAATATTGAGTTTACAGGTAAAAATTCATCGATACTATCGTACTTGCAGTTAGTTTATCATCATCATTGCTTTCACTAATTACTCGTAATCTCTTACGAGGGATGATGATATCACTTCCACTATCACTTTCAAAGTCATTACTACACACTGTATCGTCAGTGCTCATTTCATAGTCACTTTCAGATAAATCAGACTTTGACATGGTGTGTATACTGGCGGACAAAACAAAAACTGTATATTCTCTCCGTATACTGTTAACAGTGCTACAACGCGTTGTAAAGACAAAAGAAGTGTGAAATACAACATATGAAACGATCATTTAATTCAAACGTTGACTCATTAGAGTGATCCACTATAGTAGCGCATCGTGCCTAAGAGATTAATTTTTATCATATTTAAATCACAATTGAATGATATTAATAAAAACCATAATTGATATGAATACAAATGCCCTCAATTAATGTGAAAATTATATTAACAAACAGCAACGCCATCGCACTTCTACGCATTTTTGGCACAAGACAAGAGAAGCGCGATAGCGCTTCGCCGCATTTAAACGGTTAAATGGCTCAAGTAATTGTTTTTGTTTTTATTGAATGGTCAAACAGAGAGGATAGTGAAAAGAATCATAATATTTTATCAATGGACACGAAAGACGACTATGTCTCCTATTTACCAAAAACATTCAATGAAGATGAAATAGATTTGAAAAGAATGTACGAGTCTTTTACTATTTTTAAAAAGTGTTATGAAAAACGAGATGATTGCACTAAACAGGAAGTAATCGATTCGAATTACATGTAAAATATGTTAGAATCTTTATTATATGATAAATTATATAAAAAAAATAAAATTAATCAACAAATTTGATAACAACACTATAGAATCTGATGTATAGAATTTGATATATCTAATGTGTATTATTACATTTATTCATTAAGAAACAAATTTCCGATTTAAAGATTTAATGTATTAATATATAAGAATATTTTATTGAATTTTTTAATGCATCAAAAATGACATCAAACGAATTTTTAACAAATTCGGCTTATCATTGTTTGCAATGATAATTTGTGGGCTAGTAACTTCTCGAAGAAGGAGAGAATTTTATTCCGTTTGAAAATTAAAATTTAGCAAAATCAACGCGTGGGTCAGTGTTTGACCCGCGGGTCATAGGTCATCGCTATCCCTGATATAGAACCATGCACAGGATGAATTTCAAAGTTGCATTATTCCCACGAATTCATTCATTGGTTACACGCATCACGTGACAGTAGTAGATGGTGGAGATATGAGGGAAATATGACACGTAATGACAAGAGTGTTTATTACAACGGAAATATGACAGAGTAGCGATTAACAAAGAATCTTACGAAAAACAAAAGTTACAAAAATCGAAGTTTGCAATTAACGAAGTTTTATTGTATTTGCATCTGAAAGAAGAACAACGGAAATTTGCTTTCTGTCTAAGGAACGCAGGTGTATCCGCAACTGCAGCGTTCCGTTCAGAATAGAGGGCGCGGCTGCAGTATTTGCTTTATTCTGTGCCATGGTGACGGCGATCGTTTTGTATACTAACGTGATTCGTGGATGAACAAACTGCGGTTGACCAATCCAGTAACGCCAATATAGAGACACTAAAAAGCAATAAAAGATAAATATTTTTCAGCGGGAAACAGAGACTATTCAGAATTTTTAAATTTGCATCGATAGACAGTATTTTAATCTAATTATAAGTTAAATTTGATCAATTATAATCATAGAAAAATTAATATTGATATATCATTTTCTAAACAATATCATTAGTTATCTTTCTTAAAGTTTCAAACACATAGCCAATAGTTAAATATAATATATTTATATATTTATATAAGTCTTATTACCTTATTTCTTAAATCATATACAACATATATATAATTAATAAATATTAATTATTGAGATTAATAATTAATTGTAAAATCTATGAAGAAATTTATTTAAAACACATATTTATAAAATTACACAATAATAAAAATCCCGTTATTAAATAAAAAGCATGAAATCAATAGCGAGTAAAGTAACACTTGGTTAACCAACACAATCGAGACCACTTTCACGACAAACGGTTCTTTTTATCGTTAAACGATCTCATTTCTTCTTTCTATTCTTTCCTTACATTACATTTCATTTGTTTACGTTAGTAGAAATTCATTATACGTTGAGCATTTGAATGTGATAAGTCGTAAATTTTAACTTATTTAGTTATCTGATAGGTAAAAATTTTGTTAGAAAGTTTGATAAGAATTAGAGATAATAGTGCTATAATCATTAAAAGTAATATCAATAAGTACAACATTCTAAGAGAAGTGATGATGATTAGTGAATAATTTTAAAAATTTCATTTAAACAATTAATTTCCAACTCCTAGTGTTTTACGATATCGATTTTCTGTGATGTTATTATTTCGAAATTATCGCCGCATTTCTATTTATTTGTGTATTATTGTTTTCATTATTTACGTTAGTAAGATTATTCAACGTTATATTAATGAATGTTCTGTTAGAGAAAAGTTATCTTTAGATAACGCAACTCGAGATTTAATGGTTCCGAAAGAATTAACAATAACAAATAGAAAAACAAAATTTTTAGAGCAAGAGGTATTGAGTTATAAGATAATTGTGAAATTTTACTAATAATTATATTATTATAATAAATCATTTCTTCGTGTTTTTAAGTTTACAAATCTTTCGAGACTCGGGCAGTGGCTTTTATCGTCCAAAAAATTGTTACCAGTAATAATACACAAAAAATCGAAACCTTATATAATTCTAATTTGGAAATACGGACCATTTTTGGAAAGAAGACATATTAGACGATTTACTAATATTAAGTTAGCTTTGTTTTTGTTAAATTATATACTTAAAATTCACATCTTACTTACATCTCTTTTCCTCAATAATTTCAGATTTTCGCCTTGGGAGAATTGTTCGGTAGATAATTGTTTATTGAGTTACAATTCGGAAGATTTAAATAAAGCGGACGCAGTTGTATTCCATCTTCATTTTACTAAAAGTGTACAAAATTTACCTATTAGAACTCGTTCGAATCAGAGATGGATATTTTTAACGGACGAATCGCCGATGCATACATTTTATTACCAAAATCAAAAATTATCAGATTACAATGGCTTATTTAATTGGTCAATGTCGTACCGCATGGATAGCGATATACCTGTACCTTATGGTAGAACTATTCCAATATCCTCGACGAGAAATTCGTTTAACAATTTAACGTATTTATATAATTATTTCATAAGCTCGAAAACAAAACTTGTCGCGATAATGGCCAGCAATTGTTCTGGTAAAAACAAAAGGTGGGAATACATCCGTTCTTTGGAATCAATACTGGGTAACGATCTTGATATTTACGGACGATGTAAGGGGGGTAATAAAACAGCTTGCCCTGGTCACTTTGATACCGATTGTCCCGCCTTAAATGCTTATAAATTTTATCTAGCTTTTGAAAATTCTAATTGTAAGGAATATTTGACCGAAAAAGTTTTTTGGAATGGATACAACAAATTTGCAGTTCCGATTATTATGGGTGCTCCGAAAAGCGATTGTGAACGACTTTTACCATCAGGATCATATCTACACGTTAATGATTTTGCTAGTTCGTACGAGTTAGCACATTATCTTAAAAATTTCCATCATAATATTAGTAATTATCTTCAATTTCACGTATGGCGTCAAAACTTCGAAGTATTGAATGAACACGGTTATTTCGGTAGCGTATCTCGTCATTATTGTCGTATTTGCGAGGCTTTGCATTATAATTCTCTTGCTAACAAAATTTATAAGGACCTCGATTATTTTTGGGGCAAAGAAAAATTCTGTTCATAAAATTAATTAGAATACTTATCCTGTAAGAACATACGAACGGTCGTGTATATATTTACTTGTGATAGAAAGAAAGATAAAATGTATATATATTATAAGTAAATATATATTAATTTATTTTTTAATAAAAAATATATCATTAATTATGTATCTCTCTAAGTACTTATATATTTATTAATAAATATTTACTTATCAAATACCAAATATATGTGTGTATTTGGTTGTGTGTGATGTGAGTAACGCGTGACATATCATAAACGTATTTCTATTATTTTCTTATGAATAAAAGATATATTACACTTTAATATATCTATATTATTTATTAAAACATGCTTTGGCATTAGGATAAAAAAAAATATTTATATTTATGAAGTCCTGTTGATTTTATAATATGTATAAACTCAAGTTAACCTTCAAATATGGTTTTATATTTGCAATAATTTTTTAAAAATCTTAACGTATGTATTACGTAAAGTTATCTATATTAAATAAAGTACGTTTGCGAGTGCAGCATGATACGATATTATTAAAGTAAAAATCATGAATTATTCCAATGTATAATACTATAGTTCTGAAATTGTTTCGTATTACCAAGGCATCGATAAAACGAGATTTTGTACATCAATCGATTATATTTCGATCTATTTTATATTCTTATTTCAATAGATACAATTTTAATGGTAACATTAAATATTTTGCAAATATGTCCATAAAATGTTTTCAAGGTCACAATGACAATTATAATGGTGTAACTATACATTCCATCGAAGAACCTTGTCTGATTACAGTATTTCCTCAATATTTACAAGGTACATTCATTTATCTTATTTTTTATAATTTTACTTTTAAAAATTACTATTATTTGAGATGTATTAATAGGCTAAAATGATTAACGTTATTTTAAAATTTTTTAATAATTTTCTTGTTCAAGCACTTGTGTGCTTAATTTATCAGAAATATCAGACCCTTTTTTTATAGAAAGCTGTTATGATTCTATTAATAGTTAGCTTTTAAATGTACGTTGAAAATCCTTCATTAGTAAAGTCAATAGAATGAAATACATGAATTTTCCAAGAAGTCATATAGACAAGCCAATAAGTTTACACCGATGAAAGTAAATTCCATGTATTTAATTCCAATGGAGGATTAATAGTATAGAGGAAACTCTATGCATATTACTAATGCATATTACTAATACTCAAATTCAAATTAAACATTTATACCTAACTGTGAAGCATAGTGGTGGCAGTGTTCTTGTCTGGCGGTGCATGAGTGCATCTTATGTAGAAAACTTGCAATTTATTAATTCCACTATAGGCCAACACGTATATTTAAGTATTTTGAAAGAAAATATACAGAATAGTGCATAAAAATTAAACTTGTGATCTGCATTCATATTTTAAGAAGAGAACGAACCCAGATACGTGACTAAAAAAAGTTAAAGAATGATTGCTATATAATGTGCCAAAACCTGTGTCAAAACTTTACACATCACTACAACGCCTGATTTAAACTAAATCGAGCATGTATGGGATGAACTAGGCAGATATATTACATAATATTAGAAACAAAGAACATTTGAAACAATGTCTGTTATACGAATGAAATAATATTAAGCCTTTTATGACAGAAAAATTAGTAGCTTCTAAAGCATATGAAAAAATTCTGAAGGCGAAAGGAGGTCCTAGAGATTATTAATTGTTATCGATATAGAAAATTTATACCATAGAGAAAAATATGTTTGTGTACAGAGACTATTTTGACATAACTTTTGTTAAGCTTATGTTTAAATGCAATTTTTTTGTTGATTAATTATTAAGGATACATAATTTTTGTGATATGAATATCCACAGGATATTATTTTTTAATTGTGAGTTATATTCTAATAAACTTTTATTTATTTTTGTCGTATTTCAAGTTAGAGTATAATAAATTATTGATAGTGAAGTGTTCGGAAACTTAGTTGACTATACATATGTACATATAATATATTATACCAATTCATATTATATGTGCAGACACATAGATGTCTAGCAATTAAAATGTTTATGCGACACTAGACAACAATACCCACCTAGTGTGTGTAAATCAGTTTTTGTTTATTTCATGTTGAAAGTTATTAGGTCATATATTAGGATTTTGCATTGTATTTTTGTTAACTATTCGTTGTTACGTGACAGTGTAACTACTAAAATCACTTTTTCTTGTGTGTGTGTGTGTGTGTGTGTGTGTGTAATAATGATTAGTCTAGCACTTGAATCTCTGGTTCCAAGATCGAAGAAAATGAAGATAAAAAATGAAATAAACCAGATATTTTCATTTCTCATTTTTATCGCGTATTTGTAATTTACAAAGGTAATACATTTTGATATTAACTTTGTACTTGTTGTATGTTATTGTATGGTATTGTAGGTATGCAAATCTTACATTAATATAAAACTCGATTTTTGGCACACTAGGTGGGTTTTATCGTCCAGTATAAAATTATATTATAAATATTTATCGTACATACATACAATGATATATATTTTTCAATAAAAGATTTTTTTTTTATAGATTCCTTAAAAATTTGGTCAGAACAAAAGAAACGGACAATTTGGTTTCGCGTACACTTGTCACACTCTGAATGGATACCGATTTTAGTACAAAATGGTTTTAAATTTCATCATGCACGAGAAGAATATGTTATGCTATATTACTGGTTAAACAAAGAAACAGTCTGTAATATTCCACCTTATGCTCATACAAATTTGGGAGTAGGAGCATTTGTTTTTAATGAAAAAACTTCAGAGATATTAGTTGTAAAGGAAAAAAATGTCAAAGGCCGTCTGTTTTGGAAACTACCAGGTGGTTATATTGAACCAGGTAATATCTTTAACACGTTAAGCATAGTGCTGTTATAAGAACTGACGGTGAGTTTTTTTGTTTAGGCGGCATCTTAGTGGTTGCCTTTTTACCATTCCTCATTTGATTATCTTTTGTTTATACTTTATATATTCCTGCATTGGCTGTGCTATTCTCATAATCCAAACAGATAGTAAAACACAATTATGTCACTGTGATGTGTGTGTAATGTTCTGTTTATACAGTTAAACCTTGGATTGCAAGTAACTTGATTTACGTGAAGATTAACTTGTTTAATTTTTACTTATTTTTAGTATTCTGTATTTTATATCATTTTTATATGAATAAATAATTGTTGAACGATTTATCTGATTTTCCATTATATATTTCTTATGACAAAATTCGTTTGAACAAACTACGAGCAAATTCGTTTGACAGATTACGAGCATATATCTGGAACGAATAATGTTTGCAAACCGAGGTTCCACTGTACTTTATAACCAAACACCTTGACGAGTGATCATCATCATGTGTCGCCTTAACGGGAAGCAGAGCAGAATGTTAAACAAAATAAACAAGATATATTAACTCTCTATGGACTAATGTTACTTTCAGGTAACATGCTAATTTTTCGGCATTTTGAATTTGAATATCAATAACAACTTATTTTTTTGCATTTCAAATATCATTTTGTTACTTTTTTTTATGATACAGTCCTGTTACTTTGAAGTAACAATGGCCTATAAGGAAAATTTCTGTATATTTAGGATAAAGCTTATGTGTTACAACACATGGATGGAGTAGATTTTGTTGATTCATTGATAGCGTTATATTGAATAAAAATTCAATCAAGAAAGTTGTACCACTGCATAATGTTTCATCTACTAGATTTAACGGTGGTCAATGCTTGGCTGTTATATATAAGCGAGACTGTTCATCACATTCTAAAAGCCCCAGGCGTCAATACCATTTATTGCAATTTAAAACTGACATTGCATTTTGTTTATGTCCGTAAGAAATATAAGATAATTAAGAATTTGTAAGAAAAGAGCGCGTCCTGTTTCTACCAATGTAGATAAACAATTACATAAAAATATAAAAAGGAGATCAAATACAGTACTTCCAGTACAAAACGTACGAAAAGATGAAGTAGTATATTGGCCAATTTTTTTGGACAACAGAGGAAGCTGCAAAAAAAATTACGGATGTAAGGGAATTCCCTTTAAATAAAATGTTAAAAATGCAATGTACATTTATGTTTAACGCCAGGTGCAAACTACTTCGTAGAATTTCATGCTTAAGTTTTTCTATGCAAAAGTGGAAACATTATGGGCCGTTGTTATCTGAAAGTAACACAGTAAATTTAATGTAATAAAATTGTTTAAACTGAAAAATTTTGTTTTCATCTGCATATATATGTTTATAATTGTTGATTTTCAGTTCAAAAAATTTATTTTTATTTATAATAAAAATTTGGCCCATAGAGGGTTAAACAAAATAAATTTAATCAATGAACAATTTGAATAATTTAATTTTTTAGGAGAAAATATAGACGAAGCTGCACAAAGGGAAGTGTTAGAAGAGACAGGTATTCAAACAATGTTCAAATGTCTTGTAGCATTTAGACATTCACATAATGCTGCCTTTGATTGTTCAGATATATACATGATAGCTTATTTAACACCTCGTACTTTTGATATTACGAAGTGTCAAGTAGAGATTTCTGAATGTAAATGGATAAAGGTAGGAATTATTATTAACACTTTCGCGATGGGAAACGTAGTTCTACGTCATTTAAAAATCTTTATCAGAATACGGGAGAAGTAGTCCTACGTCATTTTAAAATTGGTACTTTTTAATTTATTCATTAGAAATGAAAAACTTAACATAGGAACAAAAATGAATGCTATATAATTATTATGTTATGATTATATGCATATAATCATATGCTAACTCTTGCAACAGAGTGAACTATCTGTGATATAAATGAAAATATTATAAGCAGTAATGACTCAAATCTAATCAATATATTACCGTACGCCCAAAAACGATCTACCATAAAGATTGTTAGGAGGCATCAAGATGCATCATTTACAAAAAATACAAAGTTCAGAAGTTTTAGAAGTTCAAGTAAATTTTATGTTTCTGTAAGTTCGTCACATTCATATTATTAAACAAAATATTTTTTTTATACGCATTTGTAATATTTAATTTTTTTAAACTTTGAACAACACAAATGATTATAATTATTATACTGAGATGTAATATTTCTTTTATTCACATATCTACAACTAAAGATTTTACCGTACTTAGTTACAGAATTTTGGAAATTAAATGCCGTATTCAGTTAAACGTTTTGTTTGTCTATCGCTCGTCGCGAAATAAATTTTAATAAATACATCTTTATAAATTTTCTTTTCTATAATAAGAAAATTTATTGTTCATATCGACAATAAATTTTCTTATTATAGCTGCTACTATAATAAGAAAATTTATTGTTCATATCGACAATAAATTTTCTTATTATAGCTGCTACTATAATAAGAAAATTTATTAATATAAATTTATTTTCGTAGCTCAATGAATATTTACATCATCCAGAAGTACATGAAAATAATCGCTTGCTTGCTAAAAGAATGATTGAATTCTTGAAGAATCCCATAGGAATAACTGCGGAGCATGGAATACATCCGATTACTAAAAAACCTCTTTGTGTATATAGTATATCAACAAATAAAGAGATGTGTGCATGTGAAAAATAAGTTAATTATGTAAAATTATGTAAGAACAAATAAATATTTCCAAGCTATAAATTTTAAAATATTTTGTTTTATGTTGAATATACAGTAGAACCTTGATTAATCGATTCATGTTTACCCGACGTCTCAATTAACTGAGGTTTTGGTTATTGTGGGTTTCGGTCCTATTATCTTATACTTATTAATAAGCGTTTGAATCAAGAGTATAGTATTTATATTTTTTTCTAATTCTTTTCTCAGTCGAGAAAATATGGTTATGTCATCAAATATGAAATGAATATGTCACCAAATTTTAAAACTTAATTAAATTAATCTCATGTTATAATTTATAAACGTGACCCTCCTATACTTTATGTTCAAGTGCCGTCAGAAGTATAGTTGAGCGGTCGACTTTGACTACCTGTTTTCAAATGTCATTTTCTTTCAACCTTTCTAGAGCCAACTGGTCAGAGCCGATATTGCTGTCAGTTTTGTTCAGTTTAGTTTTGGAGCTCATTCTGTACGGAATGATTATGGAAAACGAAAAATATATCATATGTGCTGAACGGATGATAATCCAAAACATTAAGACTGTCTGCCGGGTCTTGACAGCTGGTGTAAGTTGCGAAAAGCTGAAACTTCTGGAGAAAATTTAAAACTTATTCAACATCCTGCATTATTATATACAAAAGTCCAAGAGTATGTAAAGCCAATATTTGAAGATTTATCCTGAGGTGATTTGCTCGAAACATGTTTGAGTGGCCATACACAGAATGCAAATGAGAGTTTCAATTCAACTGTTTGGCGTCTCGCTCCAAAAAACTTACATTCAGGATTAAAAGTCATTGAAATTGTCGTGTATACAGCAGCTGGATTATTCAATGAAGGATATACATCTCTTTTACAAGTAATGAACAATTTAGATATGATAATTAATTTTTTTATAATAGTTAAAAATATAAATAAACCACCTATGCCAAGTTTCACACAAATATATGTAGAATAAATTATTCTTTAAAAAAAATTCATCAAAAAGTCATCTAAAATTCGCGGGTCTATATGTATCTTCCTCCTTAACACTTGTATTGATTTTTATCCATTTAAAGAGGGAAGTATATATCAAAGTTTATTTTTTTCAAAAGATTTCTAATTAGGCCAGTCAAAAAGGCAAATTCCCTTTTTTTTGCTAGCAAGGCGCATTTTTGATATAATGGATTCGACAACGCTGAATCGAATGGTGCTAATTTTTTTGCACAAGGATGTGCCGTTTATGAAAAAAAGGGTAAAAAAATGGTCGTATCTTAGAATCTAGGTATTTAATCGAAAAAAGTTTCAAACAAAAGTTGTAGAGAATTGAAAAATACATCAAAACTGGTGTGTGTACTTATGTACGCACGTAAGAAGATATACTTCTTTAACGTACCAAAACGAGTATAACCTCAAAAACCTCAAAAATAACTTCAAAAAAAAAAAAACAACACCGAAAAAAACTCCAACTATTCCGCGTGCCAATATAATACTTACTCTAAATTTGTCAATAAGACGATAAAATGATAAAATAAAATATACATAAAGATATTTAATACAATTGATAAAGGTTTATATATATATTTATTAAGTATAATTTAATTTATATTTATTTATACGTGAGGAAGAAGAAGGGTTTAATAAAAATAAGAAATATCGCTTTGTTCGTCGGTTTCTTGTAAATTCTTCGCTGGTTGGTCAAAACATGTCGTCGTAGGTGTGCAGTGAAAGAATAGGACCCAGCAGGGCGTGCTTAACAACGGTTTGAAGAGTGGGGAGGCACGATAACAACATTTCGATATTCTCAATATTTTCAAAATGATTGAGCCGCGTATTTCGAATATACGCTAAGAATCTATAATCTTTACTAATGATACATAAATCGTTATCACGTTGAATGCTACACGAATTCTGAAGAAAATCCTCCTCTTGCCACGCTCGTTATTTAGTATTAAATAAATATAAAATAAATAATTAGCAATAATATTCTTTTTCTTTTTTTTTTCTATCAAATTTATATATATATTAATATACATTAATATTTATAAGTATAATTTAATTTATTTATTTATACGCGAGGAAGAAGAAGGGTTTAATAAAAATGAGAAATATCGCTTTGTTTGTCGGTTTCGTTGTAAATTCTTCGCTGGTTGTCCATGTTTTTGAAGTTGTACTTCTTTTGGCGCGTTTTGTAAACTGAAGTTAGATGTGACCGAAAAATCGACACCACGAAGTTGTCGATATTTACGATGCGCGGGCAAAGCGATTTCAAATTTTTCTTTTCAAGCAGTCAACCATCAAAGTTCTAATTGTACTGAAGCGCTGCTTGATTTAAATGATTTAGCAGGAACTTGTGCTTATGTACTTACTATGCTAAAGTAATTTGATATAATTCCCTCATATTTAGTGTGGACTGATATCTACATTTTGATATTTTTGACCAGGATCAGTATATATTTAAACTACTGTTAAAGTTTTCGAGATACCTAAAACTAATGCAGAGAAATGTAAAGAATATCGTCTTCGTAGGAAGAAGAATTAGGAAAATAAGGAAAACAAAATGCTAACTAATGCGGAACGTTGTAAGCTGCGAAGAAAAATGATTGCACTAGGATATGAATTGCCTGTCAATGAAATTTTATGTATTCCTTCAACTTCTAATTTACTTTGTAAACCATCAGCTCAGCCTGTGATTACCGATACAAATTTAAATAATTTAAATGTCACATCCAAAACTAATATTATCGCTAATTATTTATTTTAGTTTTGTTTGGTTTTTACTTTTTGAAGTTATTTAAAGTTATTTACATTTATTTTACATTTATTTAATACTAAATAACGAGCTTGGCAAGATGAAGATTTTCTTCAGAATTCGTGTAGCATTCAACATGATAACGATTTATGTATCATTTGTAAAGATTATAGATTCTTAGCGTATATTCGAAATACGCGGCTCAATCATTTTGAAAATATTGAGAATATCGAAATGTTGTTATCGTGCCTCCCCACTCTTCAAACCGTTGCTAAGCACGCCCTGCTGGGTCCTATTCTTTCACTGCACACCTACGACGACATGTTTTGACCAACCAGCGAAGAATTTACAAAGAAACCGACGAACAAAGCGATATTTCTTATTTTTATTAAACCCTTCTTCTTCCTCACGTATAAATAAATATAAATTAAATTATACTTAATAAATATATATATAAACCTTTATCAATTGTATTAAATATCTTTATGTATATTTTATTTTATCATTTTATCGTCTTATTGACAAATTTAGAGTAAGTATTATATTGGCACGCGGAATAGTTGGAGTTTTTTTCGGTGTTGTTTTTTTTTTTTTGAAGTTATTTTTGAGGTTTTTGAGGTTATACTCGTTTTGGTACGTTAAAGAAGTATATCTTCTTACGTGCGTACATAAGTACACACACCAGTTTTGATGTATTTTTCAATTCTCTACAACTTTTGTTTGAAACTTTTTTCGATTAAATACCTAGATTCTAAGATACGACCATTTTTTTACCCTTTTTTTCATAAACGGCACATCCTTGTGCAAAAAAATTAGCACCATTCGATTCAGCGTTGTCGAATCCATTATATCAAAAATGCGCCTTGCTAGCAAAAAAAAGGGAATTTGCCTTTTTGACTGGCCTATGGGGGAATTATTTTTTTTATAAGTTTTTCTATCTTTAAGTTATACAAATTCTTTTTATATTTCTTAGTTTTAATAGTAATAAATATGAACGTCATAAAAGATGTAGTTCTTCAAGAATGTAATTCTATCAATTGTAAACATATATACAATGCAGCAACGTGCTATCTGAGATAAATGTTGATAAGCCCGATATGCATCACCGGTAATACCCTATGTTTGAAAATACCCTATGTTACAAAGGGATAAGCATTTAGAAGAAAGAAAGGAACGCAGAATGTGAATTGCAGTCACAGTCTTAGAACGTTTTTGAAGTTTTAATTGCTATTTGTTCGCGCACTGAAGAAAAAAATATTAACGCATTTTGTGAATTATTAATATTATTGTGAAATTTACAATTTTACATTATTTTAGTAAATAGTTCTTTTTTATAATCTAAATATGTCTAGAAGAGAAAATAACAGTTTAGAAAACGTAGTCAGTATAAGTGAGGAGTGGTCTGGCACGAGCTGTGAAAAGAATGCATGGAATAAAAAATGTACTCATATTTTCATTTTAAAGTTTGTAATATATAATTATATTTCTCTTTTTTTAATGAAAATGTATGTTTCATGCGTGTCCATAGAGTTAGGTATACAGGGTCTTTCATCTAAATATACTAAATGTTTGTCAGTAACTCTCTCTCTCTCTCTCTCTCTCTCTCTTCAGTACGCGCTCGGAGGACGGTAATGAAGAAACAAATGTAAATCAACGTGTAAGCACTTATACAAGCAATAAATCTTATATTATACCCAAAAGTATAAGAGACAACGTTTCACAATTTTCTTGGTTACTTGAAGGTCAACATATTGCACTTTGTTGGATTTATTTTTTTATAAGTTATAAAACTGTGTAGTGAAAAAATGCAGTCCCATTTAAAAAAAATACAATGACCTTGAAATATCGAAAAAAATTACCTTGAGAAAAAAAATTCGGCCCATCACCGTATCGGCGTCTTCGAACAGTAAATTTCTTCCTTCTGACATTTTTTTCTATCGTACGAAATAAGCAATATATTTAAGGTGGTCTAGTTAGATGAAAGACTCTGTATAAGAAATGTCCGTAAACCTAGTTTTAATAACATAGAGTATGATTCCTCCTTTTTTATTTTACTTTGATAAATTCTCGTTTTATATGTTTTCATATGGTTTTGTAGAATATCTTTGAGTGAATTAGTTTTTCTTTTATTCTTTCAGCAGGTGAACCTACATCAAAGAAGCATCACCAAAATCCACAGCCAAAGGATGCGATATGTGCTTTAAACGAATTGAAAACTGCAGCGGTATACAAGTTAGTTGGTGAAACTGTTCCTATATTTACCATTGCAGTACAGATAGATGGAAAAACTTATGAGGGCAAAGGACGTACCAAAAAGATAGCTAAACATGCTGCCGCTGAACTTGCTTTAAGAGATATAGTGCAGTTCCGTAATACACCAATTATTAATAAGTGCCAGTTTGGTGTTTCTACCAGCGATGTCACAAACAGAGATAATCATCTTGTAAATGTTGATATGTTATCTAACTTTTCAACATTTGGTCACTGGCAAAAACAAATGACTTTGCCACAAATTTTGGCAGATCAAATAGGAAAAATAGTAAATAAAAAATTCACTGAACTTAGACTGAGTAAGCAGCAAAATGCTCGATACAAAGTATTAGCTGGCATAGTGCAAACAAACGGATCGGATGCCAAATTAATATGCGTCACTACTGGTAAAGCATAGATCTCTGTTAAATCTCTCTTGAACGTAATAACATCTTGATTATTCTTATTAATTTAAGGTACGAAATGTATATCTGGGGATCATTTAAGCTTAAGTGGTAGGGCTTTAAATGACTGCCATGCAGAAGTGATAGCTCGACGATGTCTCTGTGAATATTTGTACAAACAGTTGGAATTGCATACTGAAAATCGATCTGCAGAGTCTGTCTTGGAACGCATAAAGAAGAGATTTAGGTTGAAACAGGGAATTCAGTTTCATTTATACATAAATACGGCTCCTTGCGGAGATGCTACAATAATTTCTCCTCACGAAGAAAATGTGGACAAATATCCTAATAGAAAGGCCAGAGGTGAATTAAGAGCTAAGATAGAATCTGTATCAGGTACGGTATCCGTGAAGAATTACGAAAAAATTCAAACTTGGGATGGTGTTCTTATGGTAAGTACGACTATACGATTTAATATTAAAGTAAAGCATCAATGATTTAATTAAATTCCTTCGTAATTTGACTTATTATTTATTTATTTATTTCAATTCGTAGGGAGAAAAACTGCTGACGATGTCGTGTTCAGATAAAATAGCTCGATGGAACGTACTTGGTGTGCAAGGTGCACTTCTAAACCATTTCATTGAGCCAATTTACTTCCATAGCATCGTTCTCGGCAAGTTGGTGAACCTTAGTCAAGTGTATCAAGCTGTTTGCGGCCGTATTGAAAATACTATTCAAGGTCTGCCACCATTATTCAGGCTCAACAAACCATTGATGAGTCGAACAACTTCGCCCAAATTTAGGCAACCAAGCAAAACACCGAAATACAGTATTAATTGGACTATCGGTACTTATGTTTATCCATTTTATTAACCGTGCCAACATTGCTTGACTTTAGTGATCGATATGGGAACTAGTAATCCAACGTGTCTAGGCTATTGATAAAGTACTCACAAAATATTCTCAGCAACAATAATAGTCCCTGGGGTAGATAGTGAACTTTATGTTTAGACGGTTGCGGCTTTTCTTTGGGTCTTCTTATTTCCAATCCCCATCTGTTAATTTTGTGTTTATCGTTTAAATCGTCTGCTTTGGCTGTGCCATTCCTATACTCTCAACAAACAGTGAAACACAATTGTTATCTTGATGTATATGCTGTATTCTGTTTATACTTTGTAACCGAACATCTTGCCGAGTAATTGCTATTGTATGCCATCTGAACAAAAAGCAGAGCAAAATCGGTTCTGTGCTCAACGTGTTCAAATTATTTAATCAAGCTTTATTTGTACTTCATTTATTATCATTGCGATTCATATTGTAAAATGGGATTGCTAACTGGTAATCTTATAATTCTTTCATATAAAAATCTTATAAATAATATTTCCTCCATTTCTTTATTAGCAGTCTCTTTCATGATATTTTTTCTTTAACTTATATGATAACTAATTATTTTTATTGCATAATCTTCTATTGCAACTCATGTTTTCTTCCATTTTCTTATGATAAATTCTCCATCACTAAACTCGATAGCAACTGACTTTATAGAATCACTTGAATCTATTCTTTGTAATGCTTCAATTTTTTGATCTATTGAAGCTATAATTTATGTAGGTCAAAGCAAAGCAGAAGAAATTAACTGTACCACAGGAAAGGACAAATTGGGTAAACCCTCTAGACTTTCAAAGCAGGAGCTCTTCAGAAAGTTCTTCAGCCTACTAGGTAAATTGGAAACAATTGACGATGTCGATCAAAATCAATATCGTTATTACTTCGATGCGAAATCGTTGGTTCGAGATTACTCTGTAAGTTACCGAAATATAATACTTATTATGTAAGGCAAATTATTAATATATATATAAATATCTATGTATGTATATTTTATGTGGGGCATTCCACGTCAAATCGACCACTTTTAACCCCGATCCCTTTCAATTTGGCTGAAACTTTTTTATCATTTTCTACCTCATTGAAAACCTTTCTGAGATTTTTTTTTCCCAATTTAAAAAAAGTTATGAATTTTTCCAAAAAATGGCTTTTTTTCAAATAGCTGTAACTTTGTCAAAAATTGACTTATCGGAACGTTTTTTTTTTTAATTTTTTGCCTTTAAATGTACTTTTTTTTTTTTTAAATATTTTGCTTTTAAATGTACTTTTTGGAAAAAAAATAGAGAAAAAATATTTGAAGTCAAATATTTCAAATATTTAAAAAGTTCAAATTCTGATATTTTTTCTTTTTTTTTTCTTTTTTCTTTTTAAATTTTGGTTCATTCTGAACTTAACTCTGAGCTTTGCCTGATGGGCCGAAATTTCTTTCTAATTCTTTCTCCTAATTTAAAAATTCTTTTTTTACTTTTTCGCAATATAATTTTGTTTTTAATAAACTTGTTTAAAATAAACTTAAATAAATATATATAAATATTTTTAAATCTATTTAATGAACTTACAATTATATAGTTTAATTATATATTATCAAAAATTATAATTACAAAAAGGTTGCAATGCACCATTGGTCAATTTTTCAAGTAAATATAATTAACAATTTATTTGGATTTCCTTGGTCGCTTAAATAATTTATAAAAAGTATATTGTTTTGAATTAGAATAATTCCTTACAAAAGACACCCATTATTGCTTGGTATAACACTATGCAACTGTTGAGTTCTTGCAATGGTTTTCTTTTTTTAAATCTGTCAACTAGATCATCTGCAGCTTTATTGTAGTTTTCAATTGGCGAAAACTTCACTGTTATGGTTGCATATGGTGTTTTTTTGTACGGAATTATTCTAATTCCAATAAAAATGGAAATCCGAATAAATTGTTAATTATATTTACTTGAAAAATATGAAAAGCTAATTTTTTGAAAAATTCATAACTTTTTTAGGTTGGGTAAAAATATTTTTTTAAATTCTTAGAGAGGTTTTCAGTGGGATAGAAAATGATAAAAAAGTTTCAGCCAAATCGAAAGGGGTCGGGGTCAAAGTAGTCGATTTGACGTGGAATGCCTTCACATATATACAGGGTGATTCACTAACTCTTGCCACCAAGATAGCTCCGAAAGTATGATAGTAGCAGAAAAGTTTATAGAACAGAAGTTGCATGAAAAATTCAGGATATAATACGACGTCAGTTTTTTTTGCTAGGTTTAGTCGCTTCTGAGATGAAAGGGTTAAGTTTGTTTTTTCAAATGGAATGCTATGTTTTGGTACTTATTTTCTGACAGCGGCTGTCATGGCTAATCCAACGATGTGCAACATTAAGGTATTTAAAGGTCAAAAAAGGTTAAGTCTAGTGAACCAACCGGCCACGATACAGCTCCTTCGCGTCGTGCTTGCGTCGTGCGTGCATCAAGGTTGCGTTATCCTTTAGGTGTCCGACAAAGGACGGAAAAGTCGGACATAGTTAGGTTTGATGAATTTCTCTGTATTTAATAAATATTTACTGTATTTAATGTTACACATCATTGGATTCGCCACGATAGCCGTTATCTGAAAATATGTACCAAAACATAGCATTACATTTAATAGAACAAACTTAACCCTTTCATCTCAGAAGCGACTAAACCTAGCAAAAAAAACTGACGTCATATTATACTCCCAAATTTTTCATGCAACTTTTGTTCTATACACTTTTCTGCTACTATTATATTTTCGGAGCTATCTTGGTGGCAGGAATTAGTGAATCACCATGTATATAGGACGAGCGCCTCTATGTCAAATACTTAAATAAGGATTCGTGGAAGGATTGGACGGTGGGGCCTGGATAGCTCAATGGATAAGAATAGTCGCCCGGGAAACGAAAGATTATTCGAGTTCGAGTCCTTCCCGGTCTAGTCAGTCCAGCGGTTCAATATTTTTTACGAATCTTACATATATATATACAGAGTGTTCCAATCCATCATTCAATATTTATATGGTATATAGGATACCTTGCACTGAGTAAAAAAGCTTTAGTAAATATAGGTCGAAAGGTCAATTCTGAGATATAAACAGTTTTGTTTGTTATTATCATAATTGACTTACTACTGAATTTTCGATCTTTACAGAAGATTTTCCACGTGTCCACCTTCTACTTCTACACATGCTGGGCATCTTCTTTTTACAGAATCGCGAATTCTTTCGAAAATTTCACATTTCTGTCGAATTATTTGTTAAGCACGATGGATTCGTTTACGTAATTCTTCTAACAATCATTTATCGGCGAGGAATACACTAGACTTTTTAAATATTCCCATAAAAGAAAGTCCAAAGAGTTTAAGTACATAAAATGCATATCTGCCATTTCTTCATTCGAATGATACGCTGACATTTTCTCGATACTTTATAACTGTGTAATATCTATAATCGCCGATCCACAACTGACTGATTCTCAATGAAATCTAATTTTGGTACTTGAATAAGAACATTCAAAACGCGGTTCAAAAACACTAAAGTTAAAATCGTATGGAAGCAAGTAAATCAATCGTGATACTAGCAAACAAAAATGTTTATATTTCAGAAACGGTTGACCTTTCGATCTATGTTTACTGGAGCTTTTTTACTCGCAATTAGTACAATGTATCCTATAAACCATATAAATATTGAATGGTTTTTTTTTAACATCCTATATATATATATATATATATATATATATATATATATGTACATTGTGACATGTATATACACAAGCAGAAAGAAAAGAAAAGGAGGTTGTTTTATTTTGTTTTCTGTTATAACAGCTTGCCAAACGTCAATTGAAGGACACTTTCGTACGCGCTCAACTTGGCAGTTGGATTAAAAAACCGTTAGAACAAGATATGTTTGAGGTGGATATCTGACTGAATAGGATAAACTCTCATTGTCAGTTAAGCGGAGTATGTAGTTTCTACTGTAAAATAGATCACTCGTTTGGCGTGTTATCTTATGGCAGAATTTGGCATCAGTAAAGTATAAATGGTAGGATGTTGAAAGCAAAGTAATATTTTGACTTCGTCATCGCACGATTCAACAATAGTAATAAATGATTGTATTAGAAGTGTACAATGAAAATCGATTGTTTTCAATTGAGATCGAAAACAGGATAGTTAAGTTTCGGTACTTTTTGAATTTTTTGAACTTAAATGCTATTCACAAATGTTAGTAAATTTTTGACAGTTTCCATAGATTGGTAAATAGATAAGGGTTAGAAGTTTCGTTTAATAAACGTTAATCGACGAAAAGAATGCAAAAGTATTTTAAAAAGATTTTATTTTTACGTTTCAACGGCGCGTCATAAAAGAGAAATTCATGGATATTTTACGATACAACGAGTCAGCACATTTCCATTATTCTTCGGGGTACTATTGTTAAACTTTGTCATCGTTTTTCTATTGTTAATCTACATTTTCTTATTGTTAGACGAAAGGGAAATTCAACGGAAGATCCTTTTCCTCCCCCCTTCCTCTTTCCTCCCCTTTTAATTCCCATCTTTGCTACCTATCCATTTTTATCGTGGTACCTCTATGCATCGTGGTTGGTAAGCTTGAATATTTCACTCCACTATTTTTATTTTCTATTTTTTAACATTTCTTAAAAGAAAAAGAAGAAAAAAAAAGGTTATGAAAGTAACGTGAATTATTTGTTTTAACGTAAACTACGATGGTGCAATTTGAAATTTTAATAGTACGAGTAATGTACGTGGCATCGCAAATGCTAATTTTATGAGTCTACTGTGCCGATTATGTGAGTATTTCCGGGTCACTTGTTCCAAAAAGCCGCGTTTATCTGCATTTATATGCATTCTATATAGCGGATAAAGAGAAAAAAAACCCTTTTGAAGGCATTCTCTTTTTTTTTCTGTACCTTATATTGTAAATTTTAGTCTCTGCTCTTCCGGATGATAATTAAGCGATTTTTCAAGCGACTTTTACAAATGGCATCGCTTTACTCAATTAGTCCTACTTGCTCGTTTAATGATTTTTGTTTTAAAACAAAAGAAAAAGAAATAGAAAATAGAAATGTTTCGAGTATTCGCAACAGATTATTCCACTGGCAAAACGAGACCCCGTCCTTCTTTCTTCTTCTTTTTCTTTCAAAAAATCCAACCAATTAAAACGAATATTTAGACTCCGGGTAGTTTTTCCTTGAGTCTCTCGCGATAAAAAAAAATATTAATGTCCAGTACTGTATAAGGAGAGATCTAGTCGCGTAACTATGGTATTGTTTGTTTTTTTTTATTTTTTTGTAGGGTTCTAATATTTATCATAGCTGCCGTACCATTGCATCTCTATAAAAGGCTGTGACCAGACTTAGATTTTAACGAAGGATTTTTTAAAGGCATCTAATCGTTCATTTCATCGTGAAGATTGATAAACGAAAAAGAAAAATTAAGAAGAAGCGGAGAATCTTTTTAACGCGATGAAAGATGAGAAAAAAACTTTGTGATAAAGAAAATACGGCGTATCTCTTCGCGAGTCTTTCTACGGGATAAGAAGAGCGTCCTTGAACAGTTCGATGTCGTCACTATTAATTTTGATAGCAAGTACGTATGCGAGAATGCAGTTATGCGTGGGTATATGTACTCGTACGTGTGAGAACGATTAAATGATGTTTGCGTTTGTCAAAGAAAAAATGAAAAAGTGAGATAAATACGTAGAGAGCAATTCTAATCCAAGAGTAAAGTATTAATAGAAAAGTAAGTTATAAGTATTAATAAATATATTATAGCGGATATGATTATTTAGAAAGTTCTAAAATCCGTTGTCTTATTGTGCCAGTATTAAACAATTATGATGCAGTTTTCTGCCTTAGTGACACGCTGCCTGTGGCCGATTTAGTTTTACGTCAGAGAACTTAATTCCGACGCCCTCCGTTTTGTTGTTTCTTTCGATTTATCCCTCTTTGGATTATCAGAAGCAGAAATGAAGCTTTTAAGATTTTTCTATCTTTAGTTTAACCTCCTCATCTAGTTCATCCCGAAACGCAATATTATAATACACTCGGAAAAAGATAATAAAATTTTGTCTTTACAATTTAATATTTGCAATTTAATGTGAACAAAATGAAAGAAAATATTTGCTTTTGTGCGTATCGTGAAACTTATGTGATAGATTGTAGCTGCTAGTATTTTACAAGTTTAGCCAACTATAGAGTATATTTTTGTGTTTTATAATATTTTTCGTTCTTTTCAAAAGATATGAAATAGATAATTAGAGCGAGAATTCAAGTTTTCTAAATAAATGGAAATCTATTGCAAAATTGAGAAAATAACGATTATTTACCCAGTCCTGAAATCAAAAGATAATTTTATTTTTTATTTCTAGAAAAACCAGTAATTTTTAGGATTTATTTTTAAATCAACGATTCAAAACATTTTAAGGTAGAAATTAATATGTAAGAACCGCACATTTTTGTTTTCTTTTTCAAACTTTATAGGTATTATATTTCTATCGCGTAACGACTTTGTCTGGTAACAACCAAACCTCGCCATGGATTCTGCTAGGGTAACATTTTCTGGAGGTGAACTAGTCTCCCATTCGGATCTCCGGGTGAGGATTACCCTGGGGAACTCATGTCGGGTAAAGTCCAAAAACGGGAGTTTTGGCGTTGGGTTTATGATTAGTAAGAAAATCCTATCCATGGTAAGAAAAATTGAATTTATAAACGGAAGATCAGGACTGCTCGTTGTGCAGGGTCGGTGGTACAAGATCGCGATAATCAATGTGTATACGCCAACGAAAGACAAAGAAGATGAAATTAAAGACGGGTTCTACGAGGAACTCCAACACCTCGTGGATCAATTGTCGGAAGACTACATGAAAGTAGTCTTGGGGGATTTTAACGCGAAGATCGGTAAAGAGGATATTTTCAGACTAGTGATCGGGCTCGAAAGTTAACACGAGGAAAGTAACGATAACGGAGTAAGAGTAATCAACTTCGCGATTGGAAAAAATTTTATCGTTAAAAGCACGTATTTCAAGCATAGAAATATCCATAAACAAACTTGGATTTCCCCGGATGGAAAGACGCGTAACCAAATTGATCACGTTCTGGCGGATAAACGATGGCACACGAATATACTCGATGTTAGATTATATAGGGGGCGGACTGCGACTCTGATCATTTTTTGGTAATTGCTAGGGAGGGAATTGAGGGAACGTCTTTCGATAAATAAGACAAACAGACAGAGGATAGGAAATAAACGCTTAAATGTACAAAGCCTTACCGAAGGAGAAAAAGAGACAAAGTACGCGGCCGAAGTATCGAACAGACTCGCGATCGTGAAGGAAATAGACGAATTGGATGACAACTCGGTTGATAAATTATGGAAAAATGTACGCGACGCGATAGTTAAATCGACGGAAGCCACCGTTGGTTTTTGTAAAAGGAACAAAAACAAACCGTGGTTTGACGAAGATTGCGAGAAAGCCGTTAAAGTCCGAAATGAAGCGCGTATCACACGGCTGACCCAAAATACGGATGAAACCCGGGACCAGTTTCTAAATATTAGGCAAGCGACGCATCATATGTTTAAAAATAAGAAGCGGCAATAGCTAAAACAGAAGATAGAAGAGATAGACGAAAATTGCCAAAGCAGTAACGTCCGTGGTATGTACTTGGGGATAAATAACTTTAGGAAGGGATTCTAAGCTAGGATGGAAATGATGAATGATAGGAACGATAATCTGATTGCAGATACAACGGAAATACTAAATAAATGGAAAAACTATTTTGACCGGTTATTAAATGTTGAATTTGAAAACGACCAGGAAATAGAGAGTTTGGAGTTCCACGCGGCAGAACCCCTATGATTAACGAACCGACAATTTCGGAAGTAAAAAGCGCGATCAAGAAATTAAAGAATTATAAAGCACCGGGTATCGACTTGATTCCGGTGGAACTAATGAGGGGAAGTAGATTAACAGAAGAAATTCATAAACTAATTAACTTAATATGGAAAAAATAAGCATTGCCGGAACAATGAAAATATTCAATTATAATCCCGATTTTTAAAAAGGGGGACAAAATGAATTGCAATAACTACCGGGGCATTTCACTTCTACCCACGTGTTATAAAATTCTGTCGAATGTTTTACTAATGAGGATTGTGCCATATGCAGACGAGATAATTGGGGATCATCAATACGGTTTTAGGAGAAATAGATCGACTACTGACCAAATCTTTACTACTCGGAAAATCTTGGAGCCAAAATGGGAATATGATCAACCGGTACGCCAACTTTATATTGATTTTCAAAAAGCGTATGACTCAATAAAACGGAAGAAAATGTTTGAAATCCTAATACGACAGGGCATACTAAGAAAACTGGTAAACCTAGTCCAAGTCTGTTTAAGGGAAACTAGGGGTAGAGTAAAAATAGGTAATCAAACGTCGGAAACTTTCAGTATCCATAGCGGGTTAAAACAAGGGGGCGCACTGTCACCTCTTCTGTTCAATCTAATGCTAGAATTTGCTATCCAAGAACTGCAGAAAAGTAAGGATGCTGAACGGGACAACGCGACTGCTAACATATGCGGATGATATTGCTTTGTTGGAGAACAATAAGGAGATATTAGTAAATAACATAAGAACTCTACTGGACAAAACAAGAGAACTGGGGTTGCAAATAAGCGTGGAAAAAAACAAATATATGGTCACCGATAGAATGTAAAATTTGCCTAATACCGGAAACTTGGTCGTTAGAGATAAAATTTTTGAACGGATCAGCAACTTTAGGTATTTTGGATTGATCCTAAATCAGTCGAACGAAAATAGTGAAGAATTGAAAAAAAGGATCAATTTGGGAAATGCATGCTTTTATTCGGTCAATAAACTACTTTGCTCGCGGTCATTGTCTAGGCGCTTAAAGGTCATAATCTACAAAACAGTCATTCTACCGGTAGTCTTTTATGGATGCGAGGCATAGTAACTAACCATGCGGGACGAAAAGAAATTTAGGGGGTATTCGAGAACAAATACTTCGTAAAATCTTCGGTACAAAACGCGATGAGGAAACGGACAAATGAAGAAAATTACACAACGTGGAATTGCGTATATTGTATAGTAGACTGGATGTTATGATCGTCATAAAATCACGCCGATTAAGATGAGTTGGCTACGTGGCGCATATGGGTGAGGAACGAACCGCGTATAAAATATTTACTGGTATACCCAATGGGAAAAAACCATTGGATAGACCAAGGCGTAGATGGAAGGACAATATTAGGAGGGATATTAAGGAAATGGGATATGAGGATCGCGAATGGAGAGATCGCGCTCAGGAACGGGAACACTGGCGGGATTTGGTATATGCGGCAATGAGCTTTCAAGTTCCCAACACCACTTAATAATAATATAATAATAATAATAATACATGGGCATTTAACCATTTTCTATAATAATAACAATCTATGACAATTGGCATATCGTATAGTCGTGTAGTATCATTTCATGTCATCATTTTAATTCATTTGTTACTTATTAAGGGGCATTGCAAATATTCCGCAGGGTTTTTGATTGAAATATTTGTAGAATTTTAATATTTGATTCACTAGCGGTTTCCCGCAATTGAATTCCTAATGTCCATATGGGTTTCAAAATAGATTTGTATATAGTAAGCTTGCTCTCCAGACTTAACTTAGATGCTCTCTGCCAATGAGCCAAATCGATGAGGCAAATCAATGACCACTGATCAGATGCTGACCCACGCAGACCTCTGAACTAATTCATGCGTCGATAATTATCCAACACTAAAACCTGAAAATATTATATAGGAATGTTTACCAAATAATTTTAGATCAATGAAGAAACTTGCTCTTTCAACACGTTGACTGCCGCGCGCTTTTCACATGATTTGTCTGCTACGCCTACACAATTTTTCTATTACGGGATGCATATTTTGTTGAAATTTTTTTTACTATTACGGCGTTGTATAATTGTGTTTTATGTATTATTTATAGTGAGGTCACCGGTGACTCCCAGAAGTGCTGTAGACCATTTTATAATTATTTGCTTCTTCTAAATACGGAAAAGATTGAGGAATTTATAGCAACGAATAATTTCCGACCGTGACGATTGATTTTATTTACAGAAGACCTATACAAAGACCAAAGGGACCGAGTTTCAGGAAAAAATATATTATATTTGTGGGACGAGCGCCTCCAAGTCAAGTACTTAGATAGGCGTTCGTGAAGAGATTGGATAGCTCAATGAATAAAGAGCAGTTGCCCGGAAAGCGGAAGATCCGGGTTCGAGTCCCGGTACAAGTCAATTCAACAGCCCAATTTTTTTCACGAATCTTACATATTTACTCAGTATTTAATAGTCACAAACCCCTTCGAAGAACCTCCAACGGATTTTTTGGTATTTTCTTAAAGATTTTTCCCTTCTATATTTTCTTCGAAATTTTATCTTTATTTGCAAGAATTTGAAAATGGATAGTTTTCAACAAGTACTAGTATTGTAAATTCAATTATTGTGACGTCCCCGCAGTTAAACGAATGAAAGACGAGTGACCCCACGAATATTTGCCCTGTTTTTTGGTCAGTCCGTCAAGCCGGTACTCTACCTGGGATCTGGGCTAGAAGAGCCAGCACCTGCAAGGTT
>NW_014569877.1:151180-152296 GCF_001313835.1 Polistes canadensis
ATACTAATATCACATGCTGACAAAATAATAACCATCGATGGTCGTTCATAAGAGTGCTTATAATGTAAGTAACAAAAATTTAAATTATAATATGACAGGAAAATAAATCGCAACTATTGAATTTACATTGGATAGTACGCCCTGCTATTCAGAGTCGTCACTAGGACGTGACATTATATGTTATAGAAACAAGTAATTCGGAAAAATATTTCACTTCCCGATTTTAGGATGAAGTTAGCAAAGTATTTAGTGCAATGTTCTAATCATGGAGCCTGTATACAAGGAGGACGATCGCTGTGTTATAAATGTGGCTACAATATTCACAATGAAAGGAAGATTTCTATTGCCACTAGAGAGCGCGTCGATTCGCTGGATCTGACTTGTTTTCTTTACTGTTAATGCAATCCACCACAACACAATATTTCACCATCTTAAACAAAAAATTCAATTACAATTCACATTTTTAAAAAAATTAAGGCTTCGTGATTAAGACAACGAAGCTTTGTAATTAAAACAAAAACATCAAAGAGAACTATTAATTTCATTTGTTTATTTATAAAATCACACGTACTTAAATCTAAACTTAAGAACATCACCGCCGCCCTCGTGGATAATTATCGTACTCTACATTCACTCATTTTCAACAACACAAATTCGACGCAAACGCCTATCTCGATCGTCCTCCTAGTATATAGCTCCGTTGTTCTGATGTTAAAGATTGCATTTCATCAAGCAGTTACGTACAGAAAAGACGTTTTCACGAATTAAAAACAAAATCGGGAAGTGTGCGAAATGTACGGCGATTTTGCAAAGAGTGTTACGAAAAATATTTTTAAAACCCAAGGAAGTAAAAAGCAAGGAATTGCACTAAAAATGTAACGACATATTGTGCTGACTGTCTTGATTCGCATTTTCTTTGCCTATCGTGTTTCTATGAAACTCATTCAACTTGAGTTTTATGAGACTCTTGGGATAGTTATTGTTCKTTAAAAGAGTCTCTATTTTTTCCTTATTTTCTATGTGAAACTTCTTATTGCTTAATGTTAAAGCTCTAAATAGTAAACCTTTTATAGTTCCAATTTTTTGACTTAAAGGATGGTTTGAATAGTAATTAAT
>NW_014569877.1:153376-155553 GCF_001313835.1 Polistes canadensis
AGTTGCTGAAGAAGTCCCAATAAAGGGACGAAACGTCCAACTCAATCAAATTAAGTTCTACTTCTTTTCATGTCCAAGTTCCCTACGAAATTTTATCATTTTCTGAGAATATTTTCGAAACATCATACTTCAAGAAAATGCAAACAAAATCTATTTTTTTTTTAAATCCTGACTGCATCTCCTCCTTTATGTGACAAGAAAACGATATATGTATATGTTATAGGTAAAGTGGGAAATGCCAGGCGTTTTTAGGCAATGTAGGAATTAGAAGAATTGTTACAGACTTTTCCTAGGAATTGTACATAATACTTAGGTAATCTATAAAATACTAAATGCTATTAAGGCTATGTTGAGAAGAATACATTATCGGGCAACAGGCACACACACACACACACAAAAGCGATCATTGAGCACAGTAAAAAACTAATTTCTTTTTGAAAAAATTTAACACCTTGACTGCTCCGCGAATTTTGGTTTGCGAGTTTTTGAGACTGTGCGCACCGCCATACTATGCGCACTTCAATAAATTGAAACTTACTCTATGCCGATGTGTTATTATGTAGGACCCACTTTTGCTTATCGTAGTAGAAGATTATTACATATAGACCGATATTCATAGAGTAATACCATGGAAAATCTGTATCTTTTGTTCCTTTTCATAGCGGAAGATAAGCAGCTTTAGAACGAGATGTTTCATATCTGCATTCTATTTAAAATCATTAGAAACGAATCGGAGATGTATTTCTTACCTTGCCGGTTTCTCATTTGTCATTTTACAGAATGCCTAGGAAATCTGAGAAATATGAATAGATTGCCGGTTAATTTTAGAGCATTGCTCAGAATACCGGATTTCCTACTTTGCCTATTCCATATACAAGAAAATTTGAGAGAAAGGTGAAACAAGCGAAGAGTATATAATAAATATCCCTTATACTTCCACATACGAGAGAGAGAGAGAGGCGAATTATAAGCGAAGTATAAGTATTTCTTATACTTCCAAAAACGAGCGAGAGGTGTATCACCGCGAAAGCGGTAAACCGACGAGAAGTAACCGACGAAGTAAAGTAAGCGAAGTGTATAAGAACTTGTATTCGTATACAAAGGCGAGCGAGAGCGAAAAGCCTTGCGGCATAAAAACCCTGGTTGATAAATCAGATATAATAAGGAATAGCGTCCAATTAAAGATTAGACACGTGACTCATCTTTCGCTCGCTTCGCTTGTATACGGATATACAACAACGAAGCTCATCTCGCTAATAGAAGTGTAAAGAGTTCTTATACACTTTGCTTATCTTACTTCGTCGGTTACTTCTTCTTGGTTTACTGCTTTCGCAGTGATACACCTCTCGCTCGTTTGTGGAAGTATTGGGTTGGCAAGAAAGTAATTGCCGATTTTTTCAATAAAATAAAAGAGTGTTTTTTTTTACTTAAAATGAACTTTAATTTATGATGTATTTTCCATTTTGTTTGATGACCATTTGCCATCTTTCTGACAACTTGACAATTCCATTCTCGTAGAAAGTCTGATTTTTTTCGGCCAAAAACTGAAGTAAGTGCGATTTTACAGCGTCATCATCATTAAAAGTTTTACCACGGAGGGAATTGTCCAGAGATCGAAATAAGTGGTAATCTGATAGTGCAAGCTCAAGGCTATATGATGGGTGTAACATCAATTCTCAATCAATATTCATCAATTTTTTCCGAGTGGCCAAAGATGTGTGAGGCCTAGCATTGTCCTGGTGGAAAATGACACCTTTACGATTGACCAATTCTGGTCGCTTTTCCTTGACTGTTGCATTTAATGTGTCCAGTTGTCAGAATGTTGTCCAGAATTAATGGTTTGGTTCCTTGGAAGCAGCTCAAAATACACCGGACCTTTCCAATCCCACCAAATTGAGAGCAGAATCTTCTTTTGTGTGATATTTGCCTTTGAAGTGGTTTGCGATGACTCATCAGGCGTGCACCACGATCGTTTTCGATTGACATTGTTGTATGCAATCCACTTTTCGTCTCCAGTGATGATTCGTTTTAAAAACGGATCGAATTCATTGCGTTTAAGCAATAAATYGCAAACGTTGATACGCTGTGTCAGATGAATTTCTTTCAAATCGTGCGGAACCCAAATATCCAGCTTCTTAACGAGCCCAACACGTTTTAAATGATTCTCAATGGTTGTA
>NW_014569878.1:0-4335 GCF_001313835.1 Polistes canadensis
ATATAATAAAATATATACGTATATTAAATATTAATATTATATATATGAAATATAAAATAAATCGAGGGTTTTTCAACAATATAATAATAAATTCGTATGTGAGGAAGAGAAACTAAGAGAATAAAATAAAAGATAACAAGAAAAAGGATCAATAAACAATGCTATATATATTTTATCTCGGAAGCCAACTGCACCTGCAACGAATCCAAAAGGAATGAAAAGAGGGTGGGGGTGGGGTGACGGGAGAAGGAAAAAGAGAAGCGGAATGGGGAAGGGTGGAAAGGAGAGAAGGAGAGGAGAGGGAGGGGGTCAGATCCCCATGTATGCGTACTGAATCTCTATAAAGAGAAGAAAAAGAGAAATATAAAGAAAGAAAAGGGAGTGAGAGAACGATAGGAACAGAAATATACCGTTAGATGGTAAGGTAGAACATACAGACGAGTCAAACCGGTCGAATTTTTGGGACAAGAGACTACACACAACACAACACAACAGAACACACCATAACACAACGCAACGCAACACCACCGTCTCCCGTAATTGAACTCCCCGTAATAGGATACGCGTTTTGCAATCTGGTTTTATCGAAAATTACCTTGCAACAACACCGGATGCAACGCGTTTTCTCAAAAGGTGACTCGACACGTTCTTTCTTTTTTTTTTTTTTATCTTTTTTCTTTTTTCTTTTTCTCTTAAAAACTTCTTTTATTCGCTAACGATAAAAGAAATATTGAAGATGTGAAGAAAAAGAAAACAAAAAATTACAGTTAGGTTCGATAACATTTTTTAACGCATTATTATTATTATTATTATTATTGTTGTTGTCGCGAGATCGGTTGTTATAATAAAAATATTGAAATATAAATTTCGTCAGATACATATTAGAATTTTCAATTCGTATGTTAAAATTTGATTAAAATGTAAAATCACAATAAAACACGCACTTACAAAAATATTATTTTTTATATTGAAATATAAATTTCGTCAGATACTAATTGCAATATTCAATTCGTAAGTTAAAATTTGATTAAAATATAAAATCACAACGACACACACGCGTACTTACAAATTATTTTTTTTTGTATTTATAATCATTTTTAATCTCTCTTCAATATATATATTTATTTAAATAATTATATATGATCAACTTAATTTTTCTCTTACTTAAATTTCTTTTCTTTATAAAATCGTAAAAATAGAACCAAATGATTTGGTACGCGTTTAACGTTAGACGCGATAAATTTATGTGGGGAAAAAATTGTCGTTATAGGTTTGTATTATTTTTCAATGAGAAACTAAAGTAATAAAAAAATTGTCAGATCATTTATAGAAAAAGATTTTCAAAATTTGCGATATATATATAAAAAGATACGAGAGATGGTAGTTTAACGAGGCAATTAAGGATCACTTTTAGTGCTTTCCCTTTACCGGTCGTTGCTATTTCACCCGTCCTCTTTTATCGTTTTCTCTCTTTAATGGTAACGGTTAAGGCGGTAAATTATTGGAGGAGTGGGAGGTTAGGTTGAAAGAAAGAGAGGAATAATCAAAGATTTACTCGAGAAAGAAGATTCTGCCCATCGAGTTACACTTACAATCTTAGTCCCATCGGGTCAGGAGGTCATGCCCACAAGACCCACATCTTCTCTTTTTCTCTTTTTTTTTTTTTTTTATATTATTTTATTCTATACACATATATTACTTTTCTCTTTTTATGGTACACGAGGTCAACACATATCGAATACATAAATCAATGGGGAGGGTGGGGGGTTCGATAAACGTTTCAAATAGTATGCCAGGTAATTTATTAGCAAGTTTAAAAGATTCACGAGATTATTTTTATACGTTCCTTATCAAAATTTATCTATGTATATATGTATATAGATAAAATCAAAGTTTCGTTAAGTATTTCAATGAATTATACGATATAATCAATTTGTTTTATTCTTCATATTTCGTATAGATTTTTATGGTGATTATTGTTAAAACTCGTCAGGTGATTTTGTTTCCATTTTTTTTGTTTTTCACCGATTTCATTGACCTTTCCACGCGAGATATTGAATTTTTCATTATTAAAAACGTTCGAATATCAATTTTGTGACACATCCTATCGATACTTGTATCGTTTTCATAATTGTCATATAGATTTATTTTTTAACCAACTTTGATTGCACACTATTCTTCCCTTTGTTTGTTTTTTTTATTATTATTATTTTAATAACATTTCGCAAAAAAAAAACGTATAGGAATTTGTTATCACGATTAATGTTATTAATTATAATATGTCAAGCTTACAAATGTACGAAATTGTAATTTATTATAATAATAAACGTATACAATAATTATATATAAAAAAAAAACAAATATTTTTAAATAAAATGCAACGTTTAATTATTAAAAAAAAAAGATTATTGTAATCGATAGGTCAAATCGTTCGTGTTTCAAATTAGAATGTGAAAGAAATTAAATGATTGAGATATCGTTATTGTTCATTGTAAGAAAACATTTTGAAATTATGATGTTACGTTTGATTAAAAAAGAAAGAAAAAAAATAAGAAACACATAGAACGAGAGAATGCATTGAAGCGTAATGTATTGAAATAGGTATTCATGTATTCCACCTCGTTCTTCCTCGTCCCATCTCTTTCTTCACGCTCATCTCGTTTCGACTACATAAATGCGTGAATGCGTTTTAAAGGAATGTACGATAAGAAGAGAAGACGGTGCTGCAAATCGACTCGTTCAAAAATTTCCTCTTGCTAAAGGGAGAAAGATACTTTACTTTACTTCCAAAAAAAAAAAAAAAAAAAAAAAAAAAAAAAAAAGAAAAAAGAAAATACCTTTTTTTTTTCGCGATACTTTTCTTCATGGGATTTTTTACTTCTTACTTACTTATTTACTTACACGTTATTCCCACCATAATACAGATTTGTATTTTTTTTTTTATTTCTTTCTTACTTGATCGTAACCACGACCAAAGTATATATATATAAGGTGTTTCCAATAATTTTAATCGTATACCGATATTTCGAAATTTATTTATCTTCATTTTGTACTTTACATTTGCGAAATAAACAAATGTCCATCGTTCAAATGATTATAAAAATGATTTCGAACGTTTCGAAGTAACACACGAATAAAAAGAAATGAATTGATAAAAAGAAGTACACCCTGTATAGGATTGAAACTCATGTTACACACATTTAGTCACGTTTCTCGCGAATATCAAAGTTTTATACTTTTTTCAAGATGATATGAATTTTTATTATCTCGTTAGAGAAGAATCATTTTTCTATTTGGATATAATATCGAGAGTATACCTAAATCTTATCAACATTCTTTCAATTTGCCATAATTATTTCGTTACTCGAGATTTTCATCGATTAAATTGATTTCATTCGTAATACGTACGCATACTACGTGAGAGTATTGATAAAATAAAATGAAAATAATTTGAAAAATAAAAACATTTCGATATATTTCGATATTTCGCCAATGTATCTGTGTATGTGTATGTGTATGTGAGAGAACGAGAGAGAGAGAGAGAGAGAGAGAAAGATCGAAGAAACGCGCGAGGAATTAATTTCATGCCAATACACTTAGAGGTTTCGAATCTTTCAAGTTCGAACGTTGCTTACCGAAGGCAAATACACGAAATTTGAAATTCAGATCGTTCGATGGGGTTCCCAGATAGTCCCTGCGATAAATTCGCCGATATCGTGAGAGGAACAAAACCAAACCCACAGAAAGAGAAAGAGAGAGAGAGAGAGAGAGAGATAGAGACAGACAGAGATGATGTGAAAAGTTAGTCTATATATCCTATGTATGTATATAAATATATATATATGTTTGTATGAATATATGTTTCCATGCATATCTATACACCTATATGTATATATATATGTATATGTTAGTATGAATATCCGTATACCTATCCTCAGTATATTTGTACATACCTATGCATGCATATGAATATCCATATATTCATGTATACGTTCGTATATACGTATCTGTATATTTGTATGTATGTAAAGTATGTTTAAATGGGAAAAGGAGAGGGGGTATATATGAACGTATAAATGTATGAACGTATGAATGTATAAATGTATGAATGTATGAATGTATTCGTGCGTGTGTTTAAATGAGAGAGAAAGAGAGAGAGAGAGAGAGAGAGAGAGAGAGAGAGAGAGAAAGATATAGGATATACATGTATAGTATTTTACTATGCATATGTTGAATACCATTTACACGAACTCACGTGCGATATGGTTGGTGGTGGTTCGTAGTATAAACCGAGTCAACGTGTACACAAAATTCATGCATCGTATACCGTTACTC
>NW_014569878.1:5385-6588 GCF_001313835.1 Polistes canadensis
TCACCATCAGGAATGAGATTCTTTATCATAACGGATGCGGAATACCAGAAAATATGTTTCGTTTTTATTTTCTTTTTTTTTTTTTTTTTTTTATTTTCCCTTTTTTTTTTTTTTTTTTCTCTTCATCTCGTAACTCTTGTCTTCCTGTAATTTTCTTCATGCTTCATCTTCCCCACTTTTTCTTTTTTTTTTTCCTTTCTTTCTTTCTCTCTACTATTTTCTTTATTTTATTCCATCTTCGATCTATAACACACAAATACACACATACATACGTAGTCTTGTTTTACTTTTTTTCCAACGAAGTCAGGAATTTATTTTATTCTTTTTTATTTATTTATTTGTTTTTTTTTGTTTTCTTTTTTTTTTTTATAGATATGGTCTCCAATTTTTCCTCTCTTCTTTTTCCTTTTTTTTCTTTTTTTTTTATTTTGTTTGTTTTAAACACGAGTGTCGAGTTTTGGTACTCGATAATTACTCGTTAACACGATGGCAAATTAATTGAGTGTGTGTGGCACACTCGAGGGATTTCAATTGGGAACACTTGTTTTCTTGATTTTTCCAATGATATTGTTTTTTCAACGCCACTCCTCGTATTATTTAATTTGTCGTTGTGCGTACACGCATTTAACAAATTTGATTACACATTTCGAAAAGTATTATTGTGTTTCATATTTCACAAATTTATAAATATATCACACGATTTATGACGCGAGATAAATATATCGTAATTAAAGAAATTATTTCTAAAACGAGATAGAGAATATTATTGGGGTATTTAAAAAAAAGAAAAAAAAAACAGTTCGTGCAAATTAGAATAACGTAATTGATATAAAAAAAAAAAAAAACAATATGAAGTCGCGTGGGTGCATAGTTAAAATAACGAAGTAAATATTTTATCGTTAAGTATAGTTTAACTTACAAAGTATTATACCAATCTCATGACGAACTAAAAAGAAGAAGATGAAATAAAAAAAAAAAAAAATAAGAAGAAGAAGAAGAGAAGGAAGAGAAAGGTGCAGTCGAAAGGTGAACGAACGGCGGAAAATCAAGATTCTTGCCACCATCATTCTCCTGATCATCATCATCATTATCATCATCGTCGTAGTTACCTCCAAAGTTTCAAACTTGTTTAATATATATGTATTTAATCTATATATTCTTTTTAATTTATATATATATATTTTTTTTTTTAATATATATAAT